>NW_026597409.1:0-6000 GCF_029784155.1 Uranotaenia lowii | reverse complement strand
AACTACTTTGCTTCCTCAAAAGTCACTGAAACCCATATTCTTCATCCAAAAAGGTAACTTGAATCGTTTGTCGATCGGGAATCCGTGGAAGCAAAGAACATGTCAACGGTTCTAGATAGGTGATAAATAATGACCATTCTCACAGTACGGCGCGGCTTCGAAAAGGCATGTCCTCGGAATATCGAGAATCCTCTCCGAGATGCATGTTTTGTCCCAACAATCAACTGATGGTCGGCCGCCGGAACGCATCGTCTTACAATGTCCAGCATTCAAAGATTGTAGCTAAGCTATACCCAGTTGTTGTTGCGCAGTCAGGCGACAAAATGTGAGCCGGTCATTAATATAAGTGGGTGAGATATAAATCGTTTCGGTTTTGATTGTCGATGCTCGTTGACCAATGATTTTACTCTTCGTTTAGCTGGACTGTAAACGTTAAACGTGAGGCTTCATTGAAAAACAGTCTTGTGCAAGTTCTGCGGTTTTGTCAAGAATCGAAGCCGACGGGATGAACGAGCTAGATACATCGGGGTGTTGGTTTATGTGGAAAAAATGGTATAAATGGAACACTTTATTAGTAATTAGGGGTGCACAAATCTGGATTTTCTAACAAGCACAAGCCATCGGGAATTTTTTTTTTCCAAAAAATTTTACTGAGAATCTGAAGAAGGCTTTTGACAAACGTATAAAATGACAAAAATGACAAAAATGACAAAAATGACAAAAATGACAAAAATGACAAAAATGACAAAAATGACAAAAATGACAAAAATGACAAAAATGACAAAAATGACAAAAATGACAAAAATGACAAAAATGACAAAAATGACAAAAATGACAAAAATGACAAAAATGACAAAAATGACAAAAATGACAAAAATGACAAAAATGACAAAAATGACAAAAATGACAAAAATGACAAAAATGACAAAAATGACAAAAATGACAAAAATGACAAAAATGACAAAAATGACAAAAATGACAAAAATGACAAAAATGACAAAAATGACAAAAATGACAAAAATGACACAAATGACAAAAATGACTGTTGCGACCGCCGATCCAAACATCGAACCCATCGCTCCCCTATCATCGAACCATCATCGACCAAAAACGTCAAACATGCTTTCACAGCAGGAACACTAACAACATGTCAAAAGATTAGGAAAAGAGAATAGGTGAAAATTTGATTTGTCATTCAAGCTACGGTTAAAACGATTCCACGTTTAGTTTCGAAACTAGATCACGTTAAAATTCAGAGATTTGGCGATTATAAAGTTTAATCTAGTGAATCTGTAGGTACAATACTTAAATATCTATCGATTAGTGCTAACATTCTTATTGTATCTAGCTGGATCTGCGTAAATTACGACCTTTATCGATAGTGCCTTTCGCAATTAAAAGCTAAGCACATTGAACTGCCTACATCCGGTAAGAAACTAAAAAGATCAGCTTAACTCAACTTTAATCTATAGTTTTACCCTCATACGTTAGCTCTCGTTACAATCGCCTTCGAGCAAAGCTGCTAGTGACCACTAAAGAAGCGCATATCGAAGTACCGCCGCGGTAAGCTTCAAATAAATCGTCTCTAAAAGCAGTGATATACAACATAACCTCTAACATTATAGGTCACTACACCTTCGTACATTCCGTACAACTTATTATTACAAGTGCCTTCTAGTTGTGTGACAGTTAAATACTGAACGTAAGCGTAACTAAGTTAATCTTATTACACATATTCTAACGTCACTTTACTTTTAGAAATTTTGTATTCTTCACACCTGGAATAAATTAACAAAATTAAACTGGTTTCACTGTCTCGCAACATCATACAAAATTTGTTCAATGGCGAGCACGACATTGAATAACGAGAAACTAGCGGATCAAGATGCTAACGTACGGAGCGAAAAAGTAAACACGGTAGAACAAGAAATTCCAACGACGGGTAACAACACAATATCCACCATCGTCCCGGAAGAAAACAAGCTCGGCGCTAAACCTAAACAAGTCAAGGCACTTAAGATAGCGACGAAATCTAAAACCAAACGCAATCCACTACGAACGGTAAGGAAACGTAAAGATTTTCACTGTGGCAAATGCGATGAACGGGACACTAGTAGGATGGTGCTTTGTGACCAATGTGAGGTTTGGTACCATTATTCCTGTGTGGAAGTAACACCCAGTGTAGCGGATCAAACAAATTGGAAGTGCCCATTATGTGAGACTATCACAAGTAAAAGTAAGCCAGCGAATAAGGAGAAAACTATAGTAGTTCAGAATCCGGAAACCAAACCCGATGATCATGATGAAGTCAAGTCTATCAGGAGTTCGATTATCTCTAGCAGCAGTACGAGGAGGATCGCTGAACTTCGGTTGAAGAAACTAAAGGCCCTGACGGAACTTAAGCAACACTACGTAGAGCAAAAATTCTTGATCCTAGAAGAGGCCGCCCTGGAAGAAGGCACAGTTGATGACCGCAGCGAAATAGATAAATTATCGGCGATCGAGAGTTGGATCGATAAAACTAACCTGGGTAGAAGTGAATCTGTCTTGATAGCTGGAAGCGACCCGATTGAAGAAATTAACCTGCCTAAAATCAATCAACTGCAGATCAACCCTGCCCCGTCTCGGAACGAGAATGCGTACGTACCACATGAATTCAACCCGGAAAAGCGTTCTACACCGTTAGCTGAAGTCGCAAGGAATCGTGACCGTGACATACATCATCCACCAGCTTTATCGCACCCATCAGCGATACCGCGTCCAACAACATTGCAACATGCTTTATCGCAGCCCACTTACGGTGATAATGATATCGGTACTATCAATAGAAGCCAATTAGCTGCTCGCCAAGCTGTCTCCAGGGAACTACCCGAATTTGACGGAAACTCCGAAGATTGGCCTCTTTTTATTACGACATTCAACTCATCGACCCACATGTGCGGATTCTCAAATGAAGAGAATATGTTGAGACTTCGGAAATGCCTAAAGGGAAAGGCATTAGAAGCTGTCAGATCTCGTCTCCTCCATCCAAGCAACATTTCAGGCGTAATGTCGATACTGAAGATGCTTTTCGGTCGACCCGAATCCATTGTCCATGCTGTCGTGACGAAAATAAGGAAAATTGCCCCTCCAAGTATGGAAAGACTTGAGACGATCGTTAATTTTGCACTGACAGTTGGAAACTTGTGTGCCAATATAGAGGCTTGCGGTGTACCGGACTTTGCGTACAATGCTTCATTGCGATTCGAATTGGTTCAAAAGCTGCCCACAAATCTGCAGATGCAGTGGGCTGAACATTCGAGAAATGTCGCCAGCCCAACATTGTTACAATTTAACAGCTGGTTGTACACCATAGCGGAAGACGCAAGCTCGGTAATCAACTCAAACTCCTCTTCAAAAAATCGGCGAGACAAGGAGGGTTACTTGTACCATCATGAGGAACCCAGCGATAACGAGGACACCTTAGATCAAAACTCTCAGAGTACTAATATGACCCATCAAGAAATTAAGAATGTTCGAAAGGAGCACTGTTTTACTTGTTCCGGCCACTGTGGCGCAGCTGACAAGTGCTCATTATTTTTGGAACTGGACTATAACTCCAGATGGAAAATAGTCAACGAAAACGGATTATGTCGCAAATGCATCAAGAGACATAGTGGACCCTGCAGACGGCGCAAGGAATGCGGCCAGAATGGATGTACTTTCCTACATCACCCGCTACTTCATAATCCTGCAAAATCGAAGCCACGTCCCCAACCAACGACAACGGTTGTGGGAAGCTGCAATGTCAATCAAGGAACTGCTAGTGGAGTCTTGTTTCAAATAGTTCCAGTAATTCTTCACAGCGCTACTAAAAAGCTTCATACTTACGCTTTCATCGACGACGGCTCCGAGCTAACCCTGATGGAAGATCAAGTTGCCAAAGAACTTCAACTGGATGGTCCTAACCAAAGCCTTTGTCTTCGATGGACAAGCGGGACTCAACGCAGGGAAGACGAATCGCGAAAATTAAATTTGGAAATATCAGGAACCGGCGAAAACATGAAAAAATATCCTATCAAAAACGTGAGAACCGTGAAGTCCTTGAACATTAGACCTCAAACGTTGAATATGGTGGATATGAGGAAACATTTCAAACATTTGCACAACGTTCCGATTCAATCCTATGAAGCTGCTTGTCCCAAGATTATAATAGGTGTAGATCACGCCAATCTGGGGCATCCTGTGAAGAGTCTGGAAGGAAAATCCGGAGAACCGATAGCGGTCAAATCACGTCTTGGATGGACGGTCTACGGACGTCATGGTTCGGATGGTTCGAACTCGACTCGGTACCAACATATAATCAACTACCATTCAGTGCTACAGTGTTCATGCGAAAAATCCAGTGACGAGGACCTCCACACAGCCATGAAGAATTTCTTTGCCATAGAAAACCTCGGATTGACGAAGGGAGACGTTGCACTCAATTCGAAAGATGATCAAAGAGCGATCTCGCTACTCGAATCATCCACGCATCTTAAAGAAGGTCATTACGAAACCACTCTCCTATGGAAGTACGATCATGTCCGCCTACCCGACAGTAAAAGTATGGCACTTAGCCGTTGGCAGTGTTTAGAAAGGCGACTGCAAAAGGACCCAGAGCTGACTAAGATACTTGACAATAAAATTGATGATTACGTCAATAAGGGTTATGCTCGAAAACTTACGGCCGACGAGTTAGGTGAAAAACATCCGAGGGTATGGTATCTTCCTGTATTTCCTATTACCAACCCCAACAAGCCTGGCAAAACAAGATTGGTCTGGGACGCTGCTGCAAAAGCACATGGCATTTCACTGAACTCGGTGCTACTGAAGGGCCCTGACCAATTAACTTCGCTTTTCTCCGTCCTGCTAAAATTTCGCGAGTTCAAATTCGCTGTTTGCGGTGATATACGCGAAATGTACCACCAGGTACTAATACGTAGAGAAGACCAGCACTGCCAGCGTTTCTTTTGGGGCAGAGATCCAGGAACAAAAATGCCTTCGACTTACATAATGCAAGTGATGACGTTTGGCGCATGTTCATCACCATGTACAGCTCAGTTTATCAAAAATCGAAACGCTGAGCTATACAAACATCAGTATCCAGCTGCAGCTAAAGCCATAGTCGAAAATCATTATGTTGATGACATGTTGCTTAGCGTTGAAACTGAAAAAGAAGCGATAACGTTAGCTAGTGAGGTAAAAACGATTCACAGCCACGCTGGTTTCGAAATAAGAAATTTTCATTCCAACTCCTCCATAGTATCAGATACCTTAGAAGGTCGGTTAAAGTCAGATGTACCAAGCGATATTGACATGAACATCGGTAAAGAAGAAACTACAGAAAAAGTTCTTGGAATGTGGTGGGATACGTCGAAGGATTGTTTCGTATTCAAAGTATCTCCAAGAATTGATCCGGCTCTTATTTCTGGCAATAAAATACCCACAAAACGCGAGGTTCTACGCACGCTGATGCAGATATTCGACCCATTGGGGTTAGTTGGTCATTTCTTAATGTTTCTAAAATGCCTGCTTCAGGAAATATGGAGAACGTCAGTAGGATGGGACGACCCTATAGAACACAAAGAGTTCCAGAAATGGAAACGCTGGCTCGAAGTGCTTCCGACAATGACTCAAGTCGAAATCCCTCGCTGCTATCGCTCCTTGGTACCAATAAATCTCAGCACCGACGTTCAATTACATACCTTCGTTGATGCCAGCGAGAACGGTATGGCAGCTGTAACATACCTACGATTCGAGAATAACGGAATAGTGGAATGTGGTTTGGTTAGCTCGAAAACGAGAGTGTCTCCGCTTAAATTTTTATCAATACCACGATCCGAACTTCAAGCTAGTGTTATAGGAGCCAGACTCTCAAAATCAATAATGGAATCAACCACAGTCACGATAAACAAACGGTACTTTTGGACGGACTCCAAAACGGTGCTATGTTGGCTATCATCCGATCACCGAAAGTAC
>NW_026597408.1:0-6000 GCF_029784155.1 Uranotaenia lowii | reverse complement strand
CCGCAATATTTTTAAAAAAATCTTCAAACTTTCCAGAACACTAGCCTTGCGTGGATACGCCGCTCGTTCACCGCGAAAAAAAAATTGTACTCAAAAATAAGACTTACAATTTTGTGGAACTATTTGAAACATTTTCATCCTTGAAGGAATGGATTATTAGAAAACTTTCGCAGAATAAATAAGTATCATCACTTCAGGTGCCAACTGGAAGTGAGGTTCAAGGAATAAGGCTCGCCACAAAACTTCCAACGAATCCATTTGCTTCCATTTGATTATATTCAACAGAACTTTATCGCCCATTGCAATAACCACCATCCGGGTTAGCGTTATTCAGAGAAGCAACCTCGAAAGCCACACCGTGATAATTTGGAGCGTTTGAAATTCAAAATAGCAACATTGCAAGGCCATAAATTACTTTCAATTATCGCCTCCCCGTCATAACTCCGGTGAAGCTCTAGGTGGGTACAAGAAATCAGATTGACGAAATCATCGCGCGACAACTCTAATGGAAAAACACTCAAGACTGAGGGGGTCGTAAATTCTCTGGCTCTAGTCCCACATTCATCCAACATTTGGTTGATAGGGTGGGCCGCAGCCCAACTCAGTCAGCAACAAGACGCAGTGCGCAAATAAAGTGCCTCGAATCATTTTGATCAAAGCCGGTGAGATGATATCACTCACGAGCCGACTCATAATGATGATGATGATGCTGATGTTGCGAAATAAAATGGGGAAGGAAATGATGAGAAGCCAGAAAGTGGGGAGGTCATTATGCATTCTTCCCAAGTTATCTGACGCAAGGATGCCGAAATGTTGACTTTAACCGGAATTTCCCCTGTTGTTTTTCGTCCTTCCTACTCTTCTGACGTCGTTCATTCTTGGTGCCATATTTTTAGCAGAATTTCATTGAAGGATTCTCATCACTGAGCCGGTTCCGCTTCTGAAGCCAGCGAGATAAGCCCATCACCAGTTGTTTTTCCCTCCCACAGCTAAGGCCAAAATGAAATGTTATACGCTTTCGTTCGCCAAAACATGAGCGCTGCCAAAAGGAAAGTTTCATGACACAGCTTTAAACGGCAATAAGTATTTTGGTAACGTATTTATGGGGATTGTAAAGGGAATTGTTAAACTGTCAAACTTGATGCTACCAAGATTGATTGAGAGCTCAATTTTGGCTTTGACTGTGTAGCAGCCAAAAATTGTGCTGTGCGTATTTTACATTTCACGCCTTGCTGAACCCACACAATCGATTCAAATGCCGATCGATAAACCTCATCAACAAAAACGGAATAGGAATGCATAACCCTCAATATTTTCAACAACATCTAACCAAGCTGAAGTATCTTCATGTTTCGTCATTAACATTTAAGTTAATGGTAGTGTAACTGATTGCTCAGCTATGACTCGTTACCAGATTTTTTTTACGAAGATAATTTTTTTCAGTTCATATACCAAATAAAGTAAAACAACAGCAATGGGATTGATTCCTGTAGCTCATAAAGAAACATTTTTCAATTTTCTTCCAAATGAATGACGATTAGTTCTTTTAGAAATGAAACAGTTACGAATGCGTGTATCTAAAAAAACATTCATTTGATCGAAATACTTTATATGGAGAAAATGAAGATAATCTCACGGTAATTCATTTAAAAAATGGAAAAAAATTCATCGTTGTTTGTGAGAAAAATTTCTACTTTATACATGGTACCTCCCATCGGCCGGCGCACACTTTTTTCAGTCATAGTATTGATCGGTTTTTCAAACTTAAACTTCGCCTAATCTGTATTTAAGATGACTGCATCCTCCCCCTTTAATGTCTGCTTATTTTCGGTCCAATACTTTTCTTTGGAAAGTATTTTGTATGAGGGCTATTTTGTGGATACAGCTGTTTTGGAATTAACAAAACTTGATTTTTTTTTAGCCACTTAAACCCGTTTTCAATGGAATTTCTTCTGGAAACATCTGACAATAACGAAGTAAAACCATTGAATTTTTTGAAGTTAAAGTTTTTGAAGTTGAAGTTAAAGTATAATCGTTTAGTATATATCGTAGGTTGTGAAGGGTAAGGAGTAAGGGTAAGATCACTCTTTTTAAGGTCTTTCAAAATTAGCGAAAACCAAAGTTTTCATTATGAAAATTTTTGTCTCTCTCACAGGAGCTGAATCTTGGCAAATCATTATATTTTATACAAAACAACCAGCAAAAACATACTTTAATATGCTTGGAACCTTGACACGAGCAGACATGGTATAGGATTCAAACGCTGGAATTTGTTTGAAATAAGGGTTTTCATAAGTTTTGTCGTTCATCAGAAACCATTTGTCTAATAGCCTTGGTAGCGGCTATACAGCTAACGAGGTTAGGTTTGAATGACTCATAACTAGGTAACACTTCCAGCTTATCGGAGAAAAAGAATTGATATTTCAGCGATCTACACATAGTTTTTTGTTGAACTTAGTTAAAAATGAAAAATGCTGGTATGAGACTTGATTTCCCTGATTACCCTTAACCGTAGATGCCGATCAAATGCTTCAATCTAATGCTTGATTTGAACTTTTTGGACACGTTTGACAGTGTTTAAATACTTTTCTACCACTTAAACACAGGAATTCTTTGAATAAACAACGGTTTTGTCAGCTATTAATTTGATAACGACGGTTTTTAAGGAAACTGGGCAAAACAGTTTTTTTTCTCTTACATCGAAAATATCTTAAAAACGCGAAAGTTTTAAATTTTGAAAAAAAAATGATCTGATAGAACTTTTCATAGGCATCAAAATGCTACCAAAATTTTGAATTTCTGATTACTAGTAAATGAGCTATTATCGAAGAAAAGTGTCCCATTTCTAAAAGAACTAATTGCTCTCTAATTAGATTTTCAATTTGCCGATATGCCACAAACTTAGATAAGAATATATCCCAGCGGCGATCAAAATAAGATAACAAAAGAACTAAGCCCTAAAATATAGATTTTTACTAGAATATGGAAGTATTTTTGTTCATGCTTTTAACAACAGGCTTTGTCTAGGCATATTTTGTCAATCCTTTTTATAAGAAAATTTTTCAAAACCTTAAAATGAGATGCAATATTGTCAACAGTAATCAGAAGACCATTTGTGCATCGATTTTGTTTGATTTTTTGTTAAAGGTTTGGTCTTCTGAACAAATGATCAAGTCTTCTTAAATATAGGATTAAGTCTGCTTCAACTATTAAAATAATATTAAGTTTCTGTTATTTTAAAAAAATAATTTTTAATTCAACATTGCTAGAGAAAGAATCTACTAATCAAAAATGGAAATTCTAAAAGCATTTGTATCAAATTCAATAGAGCTTCACATAAGGACATCGAAAGAAAGTGAACAATTCTTTTTTTATGTTTTTTAGCAAGTATACTAGCTAGGGTTATAAAAAAAACGCTGCTTGAATCAAAAAATGCTTGAATGAAAAAATGTCGAAAAGTTAGATTGCAAACGTGGATGGCAACTCTATACAAATGGTGCGTGAAATAATGTAAGAATAAAAATTAAAAAAATAAAATTTTGAAGGAAGCGGAATTTTTGCTTGTGTGTTCCGGGAAACTCATTTTCTTGAAAATCTACCAAAATTTGCATGAAAAAAGGACTAGGGAACCGGAATGAAGAGGAAGCTGTTTCTCGCTTCTTAAACTCTTAAAAAAAACTAGAATTTTTAAAAGAAAATACAAATACTAATAAATAGAAAATTTGCAAAATCGAGTTACAAAGTTATGAGAAAAAAAGTATCTCTTGAAGGACGATAAAACTTTAACCAAGATTTACACGAGTTATCATTCAAGTTAGCAATAATCAAACGTTGTTTGAAAATTGGACATTCCGGATGTTCTACAATGCATTTGATAAAAATAAATTAGTATGAGTGGGATACAGACATTGTTTTTAAGGCAAGAAGCATTCTGCATTTTTTTTTGCATTCTACACATTGGTTAAATGAAATGTAGACACAACAAACTATAAAGTTTGAAATAACATATTATTTCTGGATCATTTTTGTTAACTGAGAAATCTCTTTTGCATTTGCTTGATTTAAGGTCTAATCAAGAAAAACTCTCGAGCAGGCCCGTTCGAAGGACCCGGGGCACAGTGGTTCAAATCCTCAAAAAGCCGGAAAAAATCCCATTTTTCAAGTCAGCAACAACCAAATTTTTTGTATTGGAATCGAATCTTCAATATTCTAGGAACGTTATGATGTATTCAGATATTTTTTAGGACCTTTTATACACCTTCTATGAAACAAACATGAACGACAACTTTAACACAAGAATTAAAAATAGGATTTTTTATTCTCAGCCCGAAACAACTTAAAAATGCATATAAATTTTGAAATATTTATAAATGTTTATACCGAAGTGATGTATTATAATCTTATTCACAGTTTGGAGATAAAAAAATTCTTTAATATCATGAACTAATAAAGTTTCACTTGATTGAAAATCCAAAATAAGATGATAATTTTTTTTCGATTTACCCTATTTATTTTTCGGAAGCAAAAATAAAGCTTGCGCTGCCGATCGCCGTGGTAAATTATACACCGTTGGATAGGTGGAAGTCTCATCAAAAACATATCTTAAAATCAGCTGCTAGATTTTGCTATATTTTGGATACGATATCATTGAGTGGAACGCTGTTTGGTTTAAAAATGCAAATTTAAAAGTATTTATACAGAGTAAACCAAGCATTGTTTGCTTCGATACATATGCAAATTCACCTTAAAACATCAGTTTTAATATTTGTCCAACCAACCTACAGGAATTCATGAGCCCATACTTAATTTTAACAAAAATATTCATAGTTAATTGAAAAATATTCAATATCCCAGTATAAAGCTCAAACCCCGTTTTAGCAATTATTGAAAAAAATAACAAATTTTGAAAAAAAATCTAATTTATTATTTTTTTCAACTTTTCGCCTATTATCTTTAACAAAATAGCTTTTTAATAATTTTTTCCCACTTTTTTTGATTTTGAACCACTGTTCGGGGGGGGGGGGGGGGGGGGGGGGGGGGGGGGGGGGTTGTGAGGGTGTTTCAAGATTCAAATTTAACGAGAAAGTATAACAATATTAGAAATGCGCAATAAATAAGAAAATTGGTTTCTAAAACTTTTTTCCTACTTATGACCATGACAAAGACTTGAGTAATTTATAAATTTTACTGTAGTGATTCAAATTGAATCAGAATCAAATATTCGAATCAATACTTTTTCCGGAAGTAATTAATAAATTGTTCAAATAGATGTTCCTCATCTGAATTGGAAATTCGATTGAAAATACATTTTAAGCAGTCTAGTTTACAAATTCAAATTCAAAAGTTGCGAAGCAATAGAAAACGAGTACGAATATAAGTTTCAATAAAATTCAGTAAATCTTTGGACATATAAGTCTGTCCAAATTCCAAGATATATTCCAGATCATGTCAGAAATAAAACATGAATTTGGAAAAAAAATCATTTATTCACAATTTGAAATTCTAATTCTTGGTCAGGAAAAAAATATCCATTTTTAATTTAAGAGAATTTATACAAAACACATTCGTAGCAGCCAATTCATATAATTTGATAAAACGATGAATATTTTAAATTTTGTTTCAAGACTGCCAGTGCTCAAATCTCTGACTTCATTTTTTCTATTTGATTCTTCCAGTTTTCAACATAAAAGGTTATTTCTTTGCAGTTCACAATATTGACCTTATAAATTAAAAATGAAACATGTTCAATTCATCATTGAAAATTTATTTATACTGAAAAAGTCAAGGTTGGAAACTGATTTCTTGAACAATAATTAAAAAAGTGATAAAAACAAAAGTATGAAGTTCCAAGTACCTACTTGTTTTAAATGCTTATTACACAAAAAATACTAATTTGGTTAATATTGTGCATTAAAACTTAGCTTTAGTGATGCAACTTCGAAAAACTTTTCGAACTTTTCAAAGATATATTAAAATTCAAGAACGATAAAAAAATTAAAT
>NW_026597407.1:0-6000 GCF_029784155.1 Uranotaenia lowii | reverse complement strand
AGTTGCCTGATATAAATCCTATAAACGTAAAAGGCAACTCCATCTCCGAAAAATCTCTTGCAATTACTGAATCTCTTAGCAGTAAAACCATTGAATGGCCGAAGGTTCCCGGAGTGCCGCTTCCTCCGTTGAAAGATCTTCCACAGCCTTCCATGCTTCCCAGCATTGCTGCTGTACAATCGAACAAACAGATGGACGAACTAGCTCAAAAAATGAATCGGCGGTTAGACGTAGTAGAATTACTCGACAAAAATAACTGAACTGCGTTCGCAGGTGTCTGATCTACACAAAAAAAAACAGATAATTCGAAGTTACTCAATGCTACTCTACGGGAAATCGAATCCAACGTCATCGAGCAGACCAGTTCGGAGAAGCGCACTTTGTTCAATATTCATAGTGAGAAAATCGAAACTATGTACAGCAAACATTTCAGAACCGAGATTGACGCACCAGCTTGTCAACCGAATAGGGACTAGCCTGAATACTCATCTGGAGAAGACTTGCAAAATAATACTTCAATTTACGATGTCGATCGAACAACAGTTGCTGCAAAAATTCCATGGTGTAGGTGTAGAGGGTGTACAAAAAACTATGCGTAATCAGGTGAGTATTATTGTTTTCTTTTTTCAATTGAAATCACCGCTTTGGTCTTCAATTTCTGTTGAAGGTGTGAAAATATTGCAAATTGTATGAACATTGAGTCATTTGTTTTATTTTTATTTTTAGGTAACTATTGATGCTATCGGTAATTCTATCTATAAGAGTGTTCGAAAAGCAATGGAAACATCATTCCATGAAGCGTTACGAAACATCATTTTACCGAATTATGAGCGATACTCACAAGAACTGTTTTGGCAGCTCAATAAAGAATTTTCGGCATGGTTAAAAGAATGTAATGTTCAAAGTAATCCTTTTGAAATACATGATTCTTACTGTTATATTTTCATCTTGCAGACCTCGACAAAACGGAAACGTTTATATCATGCAGAAAAGTGAACGAAGAGTTGAAACCGCACTAAAAGAACCGTTCAAAAAGCTGCGGCAGAACTTAACTGTCAATGATCTATTCCAACCCGCCAATGTTGCAGCCTTGCGTAAAGATCTAAGCAATGATTTTGAAGATTTCCAAGGCAATTAGCTTAAAATGATTTGGGAAAACGTAAGGGCGGCAATCGAGAAGGCTTTGGAGGCCCAAGCCTCTTCTCTAGAGGACTCAGTATTGTCAGCGGTGCGGTCGTAAGCAAAAACCCCAGCGCCCGCTATTTTGGATCATCCCGAACACATATCCGGCAACTGCTAGCCACGGAGCGCATAAACGATGCATTCGTTATAGCTCTTCAGTCCAACGATTTAAAATAGTGGAGTTCACAATAAAGCACGCCGATTACAACTAGGTGTTTAATCCATGTGCTCTAGGACAACGGGTGCTGCTGTCACTGATTCAGCAGATTGCAGCCAACATGTCCAATATTAACGAGCTTAAGCACAGGTTTGGAATTTTGCTTGCGTTACAGTAGATGTTTTAATCATTTTCAACCTTTTTCTTCAACAGGTATCTCTCTGACGCCATCGTTAATCTGACCTTCTTCGACCACATTATGAATGAACACATTCATAAGGTCCTGTAGGAGGTAGCTCGTAACATACAGGCATTTTTGTCAATGAATCCCGAACAAGCACTTGCTACCAGCCTTAAGTTTTTAATGATTGGCATCCCAGGCTGTAAATATGCCTGATCTTCGTGGAAGCAACGCCAGTAAAAGGTTCGCGAGGACCTGGTAATGTTGAGCCGGCAGTTTGAAGAAAAATAAATAAGCTGCTCTTAAACCCGCATCTTTTTTTCTTTTTTCAGTAGAAAACATCCCAATTCAAGTATTTTAAAGAAAAAAATTACCTCTTTTCTTCCATTCTGCGATATGGATCAAAATTAACCGTTTTTCAACTTCTCCACAATAATTTCTTACGGTTAAAAAGTAACCATATTTCCACTTCTCAAGAGAAGTCAAAAAATGACTTCTATGGAAGAAGTCAAAAAATCACTTCACGTGGAAAGGTGTGAAAATGGTTACTTTTTAACGATAATTGGTTAAAGAATTTCGAGCGTGTAGGTGTTGTGTTAACTGACTGGCAGGTCGACTGACAGCAATTCTATACATCCCTTTTTCAGGCTGGCAGCCTCCATTTATTTCATTTCGAATTGGCGCTGAAAGTTGTCTACATTCTATTCCTGTAAAAAACGGTGAAATAGATTTAAAAAGAAAAGTGTCAGTGCGTGGAAAGTCGATTGTTGGTGCCTTAACGATTGTTGGTGCGTATAAGGTACGTAAATTAACTTTTTATTATGCAACAATTCGATTCAATTCTTTCGATTTTAGTTGAGTTATTAAGTTAAGATAAATGGGTTTGAGGTCCTGATTCGATTTCTGATTAAGACTTCCCAGTTGTTTCTTATGAACTATGTTCAAATCATTGAGGCGCTAGGATCAAAGTGGCTGACTTCGAGACACCTGGCCTCTTAGGTTTTTTTTTTTCGTTTTTCATAATTGCCAGAACACCTTCTAAGGCTAATTTAGGATTGGGTGACCCCTTTGAGGTTTAAAAAGTTTTATTATAAAAGATCATTTTGGACTTTCCTCTTGGACATCCCAGCTTTACCCTACGGCACTGCCAAGATCTTGGCTGTAATTTTTGGGTATGATTATGACTAAAAAAGCAATCAGAATCTGAAATATGATCGAATTCTTTGAACATCTATTTCAAAAAATCCTTAGTAAAGAAGATTTTTTGCAATTTTCAAAAACGCGGGAAACCAAGTTGTTTTAACGAATGTTGTGTTTAATTTTAATAATTGATATTATCATCAATAAATAAGACTGATAATTTTCAGTCAATTTCATTTGATTCTCAACAACGTCAAACCCACGGCCTTCCACAAGGTTGGACAGATCGGAAAGATGCCATCGAAAGGTCCGATACGAGTTTAATGCCCCAAACCGCCCAGGTCAACGAAATAAAATCTGCGTCCCAGTTTAGGTTCAATCTATCAGCGGCCCGGAAATATACTTTATTATATTTAAATATTTTACGACAGTGATAAATTAAAGTGAAATATTTAAAGTAATAAATAACTAACAAAAATGAACAAAACTGACTTTTTTGAAATAAAAATAAAAATGAAAACCGGATTTGCATTTCATGATCTAGAATACATTATTACATTGACTTTCATCTTCCTAGAAACAATGAAAATTCATTCGAAAACAATGTTATTCACAGTTCCTATTAGAAAAACTGGAAGTTATAATAACCGTCAACTTTATAGTTTTGTTTTTTCAGATGTATGGAAAAAAGTTCATTTTTTCATGGTTAAGTTGCTTAACAACCCCCTTTTTTATGGTAAATTTGGTCAGAACCATGAATTTCAATGTCGAAAACGGTAAATTTACCAGTACTTTCATGGTTTCATGTACGATGATGTTCATAGTGTCAACCATGAAATCCATGGTATTGTGACAATGAAATTCATGATTTTTTCACAATATTTTTCTATTCGGGCAGTATCAAAGCCGACTGATATTGGTTGTCTGACACTAACCATTCGCAGCTCTGTTCATAAAGTATGTTGCAATGTTCTCCGATTTTCTTTAACAAATATTTTACGGCATCCTTGTTTAAAGCGTTGTTCAATTCAATTCCTTTTTCGTAAACAAACTTTTTCAAGAGATTAATTTTATTTTCAGCTGTATGTACAACATGAACACTCTACGTGGTTATTTGAAAAAGTCAGTAACTGAAGCCAAGCCGTCTTTTGAAAAAATAGACGACAATAAAACTCAGACTGAGCCAGAAAACGATCAAAGGAAACAGGATGTAAACAAACGTAAGAAACGTCGTAGCCGAGCTGCCAAAAGCTCTCTCGATGACAGCAAAACAACTAAAACACCTGAAACACCTAAAAAGAAAAAAAGAAATGTTTCAATTGATTCGATCCCGGATGAGTTTTGGGAAATAACTTTTACGCAAGAACAAACACAATAAATATCTTTCTTATCAATTTAAGAGTAAAGATGCGAGTTTAAAATAAATTCAAATAAAAATGACAATGATATTTTTACACCATTTTTAAAGAAAATATTCCAATTGAAAACGGGCTCGTCAAAAATTTACTAATTTGTAAGATTATTTTGTTTATGCATCGTATTCAGACAACAATGTACACACGAGGGCTCTACATTACGGCTTTTCGATTCATCGCTTCCTAAGTAGGTAAATTGAAGGCGAGAATTCGTGCAGGCGTTTGTTTGTTATAAAATATTCGTTGATTTATTTTTGAGTTTCTTTCTCATTCTCTTCCATAGAAGCAAACATTTATTATGTATAGCATTTCTGGAAAAGTAACTTACTTCATATATGCTTGATCTTTGGGTTTTTATCGATTGTAACAAAAAATCGTGTAATTTCTCAGAAATCCTTTTTTATCCCCTATAGTTTATTCCGTTTGATAACTTCATTAAACAAAAATCGTTTACAAAAGTGATTTTTGTAAACATTCTACCGTAATGGATTAGAACACGCAAAACAAATATGTTTTAAATCTGTAAGAAAGGCTCAAATCCACTGCTAAGTGTATTAAATCGGGTTTTTTCTATAAGTAAAAAAGGTAACTTTTTCATAAAATGTCTATTTTCAATCATTCAAATCTCTACTAGTTCCACCGATTTCCGCACTAATTTTTAATGGAAATTGTTCCGCTTATCATCAAAAATAATCACAAAAAAGGGGGTGTTGCGAAAATGTGCACTTTTCGATGGACGAGCCTTCCAAAATTGCCAATAAAATACACTAAATGCTTTCTATAGAGCTTCAGCAACTTCTAAACCCATCATAATGTATGAGACAAATGTATATTGTGGCTTGTTACAACTTTGTTTCAAAGACAGCGAACAATTTTATCCAACCTACAACGTGTCAGTTTCAAAAAACTGTTTTTTCAATAGATTTTTTTTACTTTGACTGTAACTCCTGAGGGTGATGTGATGGGACTTTGACATATTCAACAAACTTATGTATTTTGATCAGATAAACAACTTTGTCGAAGACATCAAAGCCCTAATTTGAAAAACAAAAAAGTTAGCATTTTTATCTCACTATCGGTGGACCCCTCGGCAAAAACTTTAATACTAGAATATGCTCCTTGTAAAACTGAACAATGTTGCTGAAGACATCAAATGTCTACCTCTTCATCCCTGGGCGCTATTAATTTCGTACAGCTAGATTGATGTTCTGCACCACTGTGCATTGGTGATCCTAGCCAGTTAATTTGAACAAGCAAGGCAAAAATCAACAAATTAAATGATATGCATATCAAAATATGGTGGGCGCAATTTAATTTCCTACATGAAGAATGCTTATCGTTTGTTTTTTTTTTCTTGTGTTTGTGTTGGTGAGTATTTCGAGAGCGCCAGTGCTACCAGAAACAGTATTTTCTTTCACAGTTGAGCGGTACAGATTCACAGAAAAAAAAACAATCAAATACAGTCTGGTTCGGCCAATGACGTATTTAGGATAGGACAGTCTTTTAGCCGAGTCAAGCTCACGGCAAAAGCAATGAACAGTCTGGGTAAGGCCCATGGCGAGATAAATAAGAAATCTTTCAGTCGAGTTACAAAGGCTCATGGCGAAAGAGGAGTACAGTCGGGTTAAGCCCATGGCGTACTGGAAAGAACAGAAAAAGAAAAAAATAATGGAAAAGTTTTTAGAAAATAACTTTCAGTCGAATTCAGCTCATGGCGAAAGTTCTGTACCGTCGGGTTCTGCCCAGGCGTACTATATGGAATCAAACTGGAATATATGGAATCAAAGTCATTAATAATAATCAAATGATTTATAGAGAGTAGAAATACTGAAAGTGAAGGTTAACAGAAGAAATTTATAATAAGTTAATCGTAAACTTGTTAAGCTGGCAACTGGCAAGCTGGCAACTGGCAAGCTGGCAACTTC
>NW_026597406.1:0-6000 GCF_029784155.1 Uranotaenia lowii | reverse complement strand
TATGATATCTTCACTTCCCTTATTGGCGAATCCAACGAGGAATTCGACAGGATTTCCGGCAGGCAATTCCAGTTGAGTTCCAGTAACATAACATAGAGAGGCCTTGTAAATAGAAGCATCTGGCGATTTCGTCGTTTCTGGTTCCTCATCTGTTTTTGGTTCCTCGTTTTGGGTTACAGATGCCTCATCGGATTCAACTTCCACATCCAATTCCTCGTCTAATTCATCCTCGGTAGCATTGGCCCTGAACCGGAAGCCTGCCAGAAATAGAAAAACCCAAAGTTATGGTTACGAAATGCCACGTCGAAGTGAAAGTGATAGAACTTCTAATGAATTGAAACTTACCGTTGTCCGCCGTAAGGAGAACCGCCGAAAAAACCAGCAAAGCAAAGAACAATAGTTCCTTCATCGGAAGTAACTGTTCTGCTACTTGAATCACTGAGTTTATTCACAAAATTTACATTTTATTTATTCACTGGAAAAGACACTTACATCCGCTAGCGCAAACCGTGATAATATGAGGTAGCCAAATCCGCTTAGCCGATCGAGCTGCACGGCTGGACGTTTTGCGATGAAAACGTCAGTAAACGTGCCAACCCAGGCTCTACCTAAAAGGATCTGTTTGATGTGAACTTTCCGGATTGAATCCGAAACGTTTCCACTGAAATCTGTATACTACGCGAGAGTAATCTGTACCGAAAAACAACTTTGACGGATTTAATGGACACCCCAAAATTTCACTATTACGAATAAGAGAGCAAAGCAATACGCAACCAAAACATTCGATTGGCTTGTACTAAATTGGCTGCACACTGTTCTAAACACTTTTAGTACATTTGCAGGATGGCTCATTTGCCGGATAACTATTATCCTCTAATTTTTTGAACTGATTTTCAAGGGAAACATATGACTCAAAAAGGACGAGGGTTCCATGTTTTCGAAAATCTTTGAAAGCTTTTGATTTGTCCTTATAAAGCTTGGAACACTGCTGGTCCCACCATGGATTTGGAGGCCTTCGAAGAACAGATGCATCTGGGATGGGTTTTGTTTGAGCGGAAAGTGCACTTTCATGGATCAAACGTGAAAGAAAGTGGTACTCCTCCAAAGGAGGTAAAACATTCATAGAATCAATGGCATTTGTTATTTCGTCCGAGTACTTTTTCCAGTCGATGTGTCTTGTAAGGTCATATGCCATATTTGTTGAATTTGAAGTACTGGCCCCATTGGTGATTGTAATTTTGATTGGCAAGTGATCACTACCATTGGGATCAGAGATTACCTTCCACTGGCAATCCAATGATATTGAGTTTGAGCAGAGTGAGAGGTCAATTGCACTTTGTCTTGCAGGAGGTTTAGGTACCCGTGTTTTTTCACCCGTGTTCAAAATTGTTAAATTGAAACTGTCACAAATGTCATAGATAAGAGTAGAACGACTATCGTCAATTTGTTCTCCCCAGACAGTTCCATGTGAATTGAAATCACCCAGGATCAACCTTGGTTCAGGCAAAACTGAACACAGGTCCTCTAGGTGACTTCGATCCACTGCAACTCTATGAGGCCAGTACAAACTGACAACGCATAAGTCCTTACCTCTTATAGTTGTATGACAAGCAACAGCTTCAATTCCTCCTGATAAAGGGAGGTGGATTCTATAGAAGGAGTGGTGCTTATTGATCCCCAAAAGCACCCCTCCATAAGAATCGTTGCGATCCAAACGGATAATATTAAAATCGTGGAAGGAGATGTTTGATTGAGAAGAAAGCCATGTTTCGGAAAGGGCAAAAATATCGCAACTAGTTTCATGAAGAAGAAATTTGAACGGATCCAGTTTGGGGATTAAACTACGACAATTCCACTGTAGAACAGTGATATCTCCGACCTCTCGGCGTAAATTAGCCATCGAGAGAGATAAACATTGAAAGAAGGGGCCAAGTTTGCATCAATTGCTTCAAAAGTGTCTTTACAAAAGGAAGCATTGCACTAACAATGCTTTTCATGGATTCAGGTACGTTGAAAAACGAAAAAATTCCATTAAGGATGTCAGAAAACTTGAAAAGTCCCGGTTGAGGAGTTGATTCTGGTAAAACCGCATCAATAATGGGTGCGTTTGGAGTCACCGCTGCTGTTGATTTATTATGTGGTAAAAAGGTCGCTCGGAATCCAGGAGGAATTTGTTTCTTCTTTTCTGCAGAAAACGCTTTCTTGGTGATGTTGGTTAGAGGGTTGATTGTTGGGATTTTATTCGGAATCTTGGGGGTCTTGGTGTTTGTTTTAGCACGCTTTCGTGAGTTCGCTACAAAAATAAATGGATTCTCCTCATCTGTTGTATCCTCGTTATCAACTGGCAGCACCGTGAAAATGTTACTGGACTGCGGTTGAGTCGGAGGCGCCGCGCCCTTTAGTATAGCGGCATAGGAACGTTTTGAA
Source organism: Uranotaenia lowii (assembly GCF_029784155.1). NCBI lineage: Eukaryota > Metazoa > Arthropoda > Insecta > Diptera > Culicidae > Uranotaenia > Uranotaenia lowii. The sequence goes on along the minus strand of NW_026597406.1, from coordinate 3,573 downwards.
CGTTCCTTCAAAGAGCGCTTTTGACTATCCCAGCGGCTCTTAAATGCCTCGCACAAGGAGATGTCATGGGGTGAGCCCCCGCAATAGACACATTTCTGTTCTATTACTGAGCACGCTCCTTCCCCATGAACCTCCCCGCATTTGGGGCAACGCTTCTTGCTGCAACAATGAGAAGCTGTATGCCCCAATTTAATGCAATTTTTGCATTCCATTGGGCGAGGCACGAAGAGCCGTACAGGAAGCCTCAAAACTCCGTCAATCAAGACGTAGTGAGGGAGGGCGGTACCCGCAAAGGTCACTCGAAATGAGGATGAAGGCGAGTACTTTTTAACTCCTTCCACGACGGTGGTAGTGTTGAGTTGGCGGCAATCCAAGATTTCGACCGAAGTCGAATCAAGGCTCTTAAATTTACCAACGCCGTGGGATTTAACGTACCCGGCCTCCAAACTCATTTCTGAGATCACGCCCTCTATCTCTACGTTTCGAGACGGAACGTAGACGTGGTACTCTAAGTTAATGAATTTGCTGGCAACAATTTCATTAGCGGATTTATGATTGTCCACGACAACGCGCAACTTATTTGGTCGCACCTTCGTTACGCAGGTTACGGAGGGCCACCTCGCCAGATCTTTAGTGATCTGCACTACATTGAGCTGTTTGCCGTTAGCTTTGGGCCGGATGAAAACCACCCATGGCCCAGAAAAAGACAAACCATCTGTGTAGGTTCGGAGTCGAGGAGCTACACTGTCAACTGTGGGTGATGAAGAATTATTAGACGTACGAGAATGATTAGCACTTGAGGGACCAGCATCATCTGAATCCTCCAAATGCTCTTCATTCTCGTACATGGCTTCCTCTTCGTCCACCGATGACGAGTTTAACCCCCCGCCTTCGTTCATATTTTTGCACGGGAACACGAATGTCGCCCGTGTTTAAAATATAACCGAAGCAATCAATGTTCAAAATATGTACAGGGAAAATAATAGATAATAGAATAGAGAAAAAATGAAAAAGAGACTTACAAAGGTTCTTGCACTTTTCAATTGCATGTATTGTATTGTTCAGCAACCACGTGGTCCTCTTTGGAAGAAGATGGCGACCTAGTTGATTTGCTGATAACGCTCTTGACGTAAACGATCGAACCACCGAGACGTCCTGTATCCTGCTACCCACGGCAAACAGCACCGGAACCAACGGCAACAGCTACCACGTTATCCACACTCGGGTTTGTCGGGGGAATAATTAACACTTCCCGATGGCGGCAACACTCGCACCGATGATAATGGCCAGATGAAATTCACGCAAATTTCGATTTCGTGTCTCTGGATTCCGGTAAACGATTTGGTCGGTAGAAAAAACAAACCACCACGTTCGGACCAACTGCACTGTCCGTTTCACTAAAGCAGCGAGTTAAAAAAAAACACACTTCGATCGTAACTTTGCGGAAACACAACCGTACTGCTTGAGCGATTGAGTTGGAATGAGACAATTTGATGTCAGTTAAGAAGTTGACGAAGGCTGGTGTCGTTGTTGTGTTCTCCGGCTCGGTTGCAACGCTCAAATTGCAAAATGAGGTGATTGCCACAGCGAACTTGAAAAATGGATTGTTCGAGCTTAAAGTGGATGTCAACATCCGTTCAGCAAACATGTGCGAGGCGGACCAGACCAGTTTGTGGCACCGGCGACTAGGCCACCTTAGCCTGCATGGAATGGAAACTATAATGAGAAATCAACTAGCCAATGATGCAGATTTCAAGTTGGGCGAGTTGAATTTTTGCGATGCGTGCGTTCAAGGGAAGCACTGTCGTGATCCGTTTTCTGGCACCCGAGTGAGGGCAACGCGGGTCCTTGAGAGGATCCATTCTGATGTGTGTGGCCCAATCGATCCTCCGGCATGGGATGGTTCCCGTTATTTCGTGTCCTTCATAGATGATTTTTCTCATTTCGCTATCATCTATCTGATGAAACGGAAATCAGACGTTTTTGAGAAATTGAAGGAGTACGAAGCGACAACTACGGCGATGTTCCAAACACGGATCTCGAAGATGACGATCGATCAAGGACGTGAGTATATGTCGAACAAGCTCAAGTTTTTCTATTCCCAGAAAGGCATTCAGGTAGAACAGACGGTAGCCTACACACCTCAGCAGAACGGCGTTGCTGAACGGTTCAACCGAACTGTGATCGAAAAGGTTCGGTCAATGATGATTGCTGCAAAGGTCCCCAAATATCTCTGGTCGGAAGCCACGTTGACTGCTGTGTATTTGACTAATCGTAGTCCTACGACTGCCATTCCACGGAATACCACGCCGGCCGAGTTGTGGTACAACCAGAAACCTTCTTTCAAAAAGCTTCGAGTTTTCGGTTGCAAGGCCTTTGCGTGGATTGCAAAACAGAATCGAACGAAATTGGATCCAAGGAGCTTCGAAACGGTGATGGTCGGATATGCGCCAAACGGGTACCGTTTGTGGGACAAGAGAACCAAGCGAATCCGTATTTCCCGAGATGTCAAGTTCGACGAAAGCTGTTATCCCTTTTCAAACGATTCGGAACCAACGGTGTCACCTGTTCGAATCGTATTCGACCACGAGCAAGAGAGGGAGTGCGATGAAAGTGCTGTGGTGGATAAAGATCCGCTGCTGACTGGTCCTGTGGTGGATAACGATACCCTGCTGATTGGCAATCCTATGGTAACTAACGTCCCGTTAGTTGACGAAGCTTCTGAAGATGTTCCTTGTGATGAAGAAGAGGCACCGAATCGTCCAGAAACCGGGGCGCTCCCTTCGCACATAGAACGACTTGATCCTGTAAATCAGCCAATGTCGAGGCACAGCGAATGGGAGCGCAGACTCCCCGGTAAGTTGTTTGACTATTTCATCGGTTATAGTGCCATTTCTGCTGGTTCTCAATTATCGACAGATCTGCCAACTTGCTATGACGACATTGGGCAACGACCGGATCGAGAGGCGTGGTTGCGGGCCATTCAAGACGAACTGGATTCCATGCGTGCGAATCGAGTGTGGGACCTTGTGCCGTGTCCTACAGCGATAAGGCCTTTGAAGTCGAAGTGGTTGTTCCGTATCAAACAGGACGAACATGGTCAAGATGTCAAACACAAGGCGAGGTTGGTCGTGAAGGGGTATCTGCAGCGCGCAGGTATCGACTATGAAGACACGTATGCTCCGGTGGCTAGGTTGTCGACGATCCGTACAGTGCTTGCTGTGGCTGTGCAGTACCAGTTCCATGTACACCAGATGGACGTGAAGACGGCCTTTCTGCATGGAGATATAGTTGAAGATATCTACATGGAAGTTCCCCAAGGTGTCAAGACAAAACCGAATGCTGTGTGCAAATTACGAAAGTCGTTGTATGGTCTCAAGCAGTCGCCACGCTGTTGGAACGACAGGTTCAACAATCAAATGCTGAAGATGGATTTCCGTAGGTCGAAACACGATTCCTGCCTTTACACACGATGCACTGAAGGAGATGAAATGTATGCCATTCTGTACGTTGATGATCTGCTACTCATGGCAAGGAAAATTGAAACGCTCGTGATTTTCAAGAGACAGCTAT
>NW_026597405.1:0-6000 GCF_029784155.1 Uranotaenia lowii | reverse complement strand
AGAAAGATGTGGTTACTTTCCAAATTCAAACACGAGGCATGGCGAACGGGAGCTCAAGCTCCCGAGTAACTTCTGCTGGTTTGAATTATACTTTCTCAGATGAACCGAACACATATGACATGATCCGAGGTCGGCCAGACGGGTTAAAAAGGATTGCAACTATTGATGATGGGCCGAATTTAGCGAGAGCGAATAACGTACGGATTCCTGCTGATCGTCTATCTGGCATCTATAGAACCACCGCATAGTTGGCGGATGTTTTCAACGAAGCAGCACCAGAATCGGATCGGATTGGCGGATCGAGGAAGTGTGAAGCAAGCAATAAAAAAAAAGGATTGACAAGCCTGATCCTGAACTATTTTATTTCATTTGTTACATAATTTCCAAACCATCACGTTGGTTAAAATACTTCGTCAAATCCACTTGAAGCTTTTCATTTATCTGGCCGCTGTGGACTCCCATATTTTGGGGTAGATGGCGCCAGATTCAATCCACCAAGAGGTGCCCATAATGCCCCTTATTTAAGCATTCCAGACTGCCACGTCTAGCCCAAGCAGGGATGCCAGGTGGTTTTGTCAAAAATCAGGACACCACGAAGAAAAAAATCTGGATTTTTCAGGACACCACTTATTCAGCTTAGATTACATAAATAAATGCGAAATACAGGTACTGCAGACTGCATTTAAAAATCAGGACGTTCTCTTGAAAATCAGGACACCTGGCACCTCCAAATGTCCCAAAACAACCGTGATTCATTTAAATCATTTTAAAAATATGTACAAAAAACTAAAATTGAGTTTTTGATGTTTTTTTTTTTTAAACCAAATATAACAAGCACGTTTCTTAAAAATTAACAGAATTTTTGGAAATTTAACAGTAATTCGTCCAAGTATATTTTTTTATCCGTTAGGAGTGTCAAATTGAAATTTAAAATTATTTCACTAAAATTGCTGTATATTCGACAATTTTTATTGAAAAATCTTGAAATTTGGTCCAAAGATGTAAAAATGTATGATCTCGTACCTGGTCAAGATTTATCAAAGTTAATTCACGCGATAAAAAATGGTGCTGGTTTGAAAATGGGGGTTATTATCGCCCAACAGACGATTTAAATTTTTTTTGGGCGGATTTTCGTATGGGAAACATCGTAATCCATGAGAGAAGTAAAATTTCTCATTACGAAATGCAATTTAAAACCCGCTCAAATCAAGTCTCTTATTTCAGCAAAAACTAGTTGTCGTCTTAAGAAAAGCAGAAATGTTTTATACCTAATGGTTGGTAGTACTTACCAAATGTTTACAGAAGTCACCTTCTTATTTTCCGTTTCAATTAATATTTCATTGAATTTTAAGGCTTTCTCTTTACTCTATTTTCAAAAAACGTCTGTTTAAAAAAATTACCACGTGTGCGTGTAATTGTTTGCAGTTAGGCAACGCCTGCATAATCTTGAGTCAATAAGTCTTATTAATAATTCAATACTTACCAAACAAAAACCGGTTTGATAAACAGTTATATCATAACTATATTGCGACAACGGTGCTACGTGGGCTGAGTCGGCTGTTGATACTGATAGTGTTGCCCCGTTTCCAGTGAAGTAGAACTAGGAAATTGGCTTCCCAAAGACGATACGGGTGCCGCATTTGTTGGTGAATTACTCTGCGAAAGATCACCGGGATCATTTGGATCGCATATAAAACTTTCTCCTCGTTGAACGTGCTTCCTTTCATGCGTACGCATGTTATATCGATTGTTGAACCTTCGACCACATACTCCACATGCATACGGCATATCATCACTGTGGATGACAGAATGCTGCCGGAGGTAACCTGGCGTGGTAAATCCTTTACCTGAGTTGAAAAAGTAGAAAAGTTTAAACTCCACTTATTTGAAATTTATAATTTGAACAATTTACCACAAACCGAGCAAACGTAATTTTTCGCCTCCGAGTGAATTTTCTGGTGTTTGGTGAGCGCCCCTTTTGGTCCTTTAATCCGTTGGTCACAAATCTCGCAGGTCTGATACTCGGGTCCATCGTCCCGGTGATGCCGACGGATGTGCTTCATCAGCAGATTGCGACTGTGGAAGGCTTGTTCGCATCCCTCGTGCTGACAAGAATACGGCCGAACCCCCAGGTGTTGATTTTTATGGCTTTCCATCGAGTGGTATTCGATCCAGGTACCGCAGAAGTCGCACAGGGCTCCTCGTTTCCTGTTTGGGTCGGTCGCAGTTTTACGGGCTTTGTGAGTCTTGTTGAAGCGAAAAGCAGAGAATTAAAAAATCTTAGAATTTATTGGGATGATTTGTAATTACGTGAGAAGACCATCTACCTTTTGAGCACTTTCGTATTCATTTTCTGCTTCAACCTTAACACGTTTCCTATAAGGTTTCGTCACAATACGAGTTCGTTTGGTTTTTTCACGTGACACCTCCAAATGTGATACGGGACTAGATATTCGCTTTTTGTCACCAATGTTACTAATTTCAGCATTGAAATGATCTGAAGACCTACTATCGGGACTCGAACAAACTAAGTTTGATTCATTCTGATCAACGGATTGTATGGCATCTTCAGTTCCAATTTCTGAATCTTTATTTAAGCAGTTTATTGGATATATAGGCTCTAATTCGAGCTTTTTTGATTCTTTTTGAGCATGATCGTTTGGAGTTGAAACACTGTCATGAATTTTAGGTTTTATCAATGTTTCGTGTCGCTTAGTAAGAATTTCGTCATAGGCTTTATCAATCTTCTGTTTATGCCTGTCCACTATAAGTTTGCAGTTAGCAACGACATTCAGGTTTTCCGCGTCATCCCATCCATCATCGTCAACCGACTTCCGTTCTTGGACCAGCAAGTCCCGAGCTCGGTGACACGCTTTACGAAAATCAAAAATAAGATCAATCAAGGCGTTACAAATCCGACAAATGAACGGATACGCATCTCCCAGATAAATCTTTATCCCGATAGCGTTAAGAATTCTCGAATTCTGAGGAAACATCAAAAAGCTCAATCTGGCTCGAGACATCCGGCGCAAACACATGCGACATTGAATTTGCACGCTGCCTTTTGCAACAAGTGCTTCATCTTGAATTCCGACTCCGACAGCTTCAACGTCCAAAGAGCGTTCCTTAGGCCGAGGCAGTGAATCAGCTTGGACAGCACGATCCCTTAAACCAATTTTTCTGGACGTTTGGACCGACACGTGGTTACATTTGAGACGGTACTCACAGAAAGACATTTCCGGTTCCTCGTACGAAAATCCATCCGGTGGTTCGTTTTTGATTTCGGCACATTCCAACACAACCGTTTCCATTGCTTGAATTAGAAAAAAACTAGAAAATAATCGTCTGAGGAAAACTTTTGAAACCTTTTTAAGAACTTACCAGATTTTTTATTTGAGTTATCCTTAGATTTTCGAGGCATTTTCACTTAGAATAACGTATGAATTAAAATAAAACTTTAGAAAATATCGAACTTTTCTAGCGAAATTTGTTGTGATTTTCCACAGCCAACCAAAACAAACCCCTGCGGCTGAATTTGTTTACATTCTGCACAATGGGAACGGAAATAAACTTGACCAAAATTTGTATCGAAATACCAATATCAATTATTTTTAAGATTCTAGCATTTCCCAAGTAACAATTTTAGTTTTATAAGAAACTAGAAGGGTACTTCAATACTTTGTTATAAAACAACCTTTAGTTTTATAAACCCCATTAAAACATCTATAAAACACTTACAAGTGTAAAAAGGCCCACCTACAGGAGGTTCTGGAGGACACATTACAAGTACCTTATAAAACCATTATGGATTTCTTCAAGAGCTGATGATAGCTGTCAAATTTCAGTTCGGGTGAATTTTTAATTTCTTGACAGCGGTTTAGAATTGATTGAAAAAAAACGAGAAAATAATCTGACTGAGACACGCAAAATTAGATGGTTCCGTTTTGTCAGGAATCAACATTATAATAAATAATCAATTAATCCAATTAAAATTTATGATGTTTTACACTTATCACATTCAAAAATCTGATGCGCTTAAAATCTTATCGATTGATTTTTCGAAATAGACGTGAAAAAAACGCGCCCCACAAAAGTTTTGCAAAATAAAAGACTAAAATACGTAAATATTTATTTTTCAACACAATAATTATATTTGAATTCCTGACAAGATGCTAATTTTCAGTATTTATGAGTATTTTATAAAATGTTTGTGAGAATAAGGTGTAAATTGCTGTTTTAATGGGAAATGATATGCTTCATAATATAAAATTTCATGGGAATTATTTCTCAAAATTTTCAATATACCATCAGAAAATGGCGTTTCAGTTGATAATATAAAAAGATAAAAAACACCAGAATGCAATTCACTTTTTTATTCAATTACAATTTATGCGACACTACCTTGCAGTCCGGATCGAACTAGAGTTCAGTATTTGCTTCTAGGGGGGTTTGTTTCCAGATGGGTCATCTTTCCGGTTTCTGTTGCCACAGCTATGCAGCAGCTCCGAAGACAAAACAGCGGATCAGGCAGTTTTTCCGGGTGCTTTTCTTAAGCCATCTCCTGCTAGACACATTTCGCCACTGCTACATAATAGTTCCGGCAGCCAATACGACGAAAAATCGGTTATTCCAGGTGTGTTGCTGCAGAAAAATAAACCATCCGATGCTGACATATCACGTCCACACTTTGTAAATGATGGCCGGGGAAATTGTGCCGAATTGCCAGGCCAGGCAGGGGATGCACTATCTGCATATCTCCAGATATTTCCTAAAGTAGTTGAGAAAATAAATTAGCTCCGATAAAATTATCAAACGATGTAAAATTTACCTTTTGTTTCTAGAAATCGATTGCAAATTTTTTTTTTTCGTTTGTTTTCTTGTTCATGTTCTTTTTTTCGTTGTTGTTTTTTAATTTCCGATCACTTGACACTTGACGTTTTATGACATTTCGACAGGGTTTTATAGCGAGGTTTTGAAATTGCTTTATAGCGGCTTCAAAAACTGCTATATGCACGGAGAATAAAATATTCCTAAATTTGATTTAGGTTTTCTAAACAGGTTTTATAATCGTCCGGTAGATATCCTGAAGATGGTTTTGTAAGTGTCTTGTCGAAATACGCTTCACGGCTATCAGGATTTTCGCAATTACGTTATAAAACTACGATATTTTCTTATAAAACCATCAAGTGTTTAAAATGTTGCTTGGGTTTAATAGATAGTTTTTTTTCTCTAATTTCAGATCTCTTCAACTCGCCGTTGCCTTAACAGCGCTCCTATCTCAACACACAAATGGTCAAATCCTCTCCCTCGGCAAATGCCCGGAAGTGGCCGTCCAGCCGGATTTCAACGCCGATTCCTATCTCGGCCTCTGGTACGAACAGGAAAAGTATCCATTTATCTTTGAATTTGGGGGCCGGTGCGTGACAGCAGAATACGGAAAAAACAGTGACGGCACAGTTTCGGTGTTCAACCGACAACAGAATGTTTTGTAAGCTTTTTTTTCTTTTGAGTGAAAAATAGTTATTGATTTTTTTTAAATATATTTAGCACGCTTGCTGAAAATACAATCCGAGGTTCGGCACGGATAGTTGAACCGGCAAAGCTGGCCGTCAAATTCTCAATACCTTGTAAGTCGAGTCATTTTGAGTTCAAGCAGTTATTTCCACTGTTCAGTTAATCATTTTACGAAATGTATAAATTATGATAATTAAATTATTTTTTTTTATTATCATTTCAGTTGAAGTTGAATCCCCGTATTGGGTACTCGGAACGGATTACAAAAGTTTTGCCGTGGTATATTCCTGTAATGAGATTGGTGGTCTCTTCAACACGAGTGAGTTTCCGATTTTTTTTTTTCAAAATTTAAGAGCATACAAACTATATTTAATTTAAATTTATTTCAGAGGTTGTTTGGATTCTGACGAGAGATCGGACGCCACCGGTGGATGTGATGAATCAGGCTTACACCGTTTTGGATACTGCTAAACTCACACGATCCTA
>NW_026597404.1:0-6000 GCF_029784155.1 Uranotaenia lowii | reverse complement strand
GACTTAAAAACATGTGTATTTTTTCAGATTTCTAGCACTTTTATTTTTTGAGTTAGCTTCGGTTTGATTTTTTTGAAAATAAAAAATAACCATTTTTCAAAGCTACATAACTCTGTTATTTTTCAACGGAAATTAAAAAATAGCACATCAAAATGCATTGAAATTTTAACAGCTTTCCAACTAAAATAGTTGAAAAAAATTAAATATTGACCTTCAACATGAAAAGTTGTAAACAAACTTTAAATGGCGTCTAAAAGTACCGTCTGCACCACCGAATATTTTGCAAAAAATACCGTTGTATAGCTCAATTTATGATGCAATTTTCATCTGAAGACATCAAAGTGGGCCATCAATTCCTTGAAGAGTTATGAAAGAAATAATGACAATAAATCTCTTTTTCTGCCACGAAAACGAACAACTGCACTCACATATGGAGGTAGCGCGCACTTCTAACAACATGGAAACAAAAGAACATATCAAAGCAGGTATAAACACTATTTTTTCGTGCTTTGTACACTGCCTCTACTCTCATAACAGTCCCATATGAATTTTCGTCATTTTAGGTATACATAGAGCTTCAAAATAAAACACTAAAAAAGAGGTTTTGTTCTAGAAGTTTCGTAAAAAATTATCAATTTGTGGCTTTCTCATATGAAATATACCCGAATAACAGTCTCATATGTGAAACACCACGGATTTGGTTACTTTTCAATGCTTCTTTCGGCGAAATAGTCTTTGATTTATTGCTGTGAATCATTTAAAAAAATAAAATTCGCTTGATGTCGAATGATGCACACTAGTTTTCGAAGGCAGGTCTGACTTCCTTAGAAATGACTTCCTGAGCGAAAAACTATCGGATGCAATCAAAAATCGTAAAAAGCTTCAACATACAATGTGGAATTTACGATATTTTTCCAGAAGTATGTTTCTTTTTCTGAAAATTGAATTTAGAAGTTCAAAAACGATCAAATTTAAATCTTAGAAAGTAGCTTGGTGAGAAAAAATACCCTGTATGGGACTGTTATGCGAGTAGATTTGAAAAAGGTTTCAAATATGGTCGATTAACAGTCCCATAATGAATAAAAATGGTGCGCTCGACCTTACCAATAACCCAATTTCGAAAATTTCAGGTCTTACGATTTATTATGACAACCTAGAAACGATTTTCGTTTATGCCGAAAGTGGTGATCACAATTTAAGAATGTATTTCAAAACAGGAAAAACTGATTTTCTTGCTTGCTTGTTTTTGCATATGGGACTGTTATGAAAGTAGGGGCGGTAGAGTGTTGCAGCTAAACTAACTTCATGTTATATTCAAAAATCTAATAACTTATTTGTTTATACCCAGTTTTGTACTAGGTCACAACAAGTTTTGCGAATTTTGCTGTCATTTTGAGAAGTTTATGCGCTCAGTTTTGCATCCGTAATTCCCCAGATTTGATTTAAAATGGACGGTGGAACACTGAAGATTCGTTTGTGAGCAATCAAGGTAGCAGAACACTGACGACGAGTTATGTTCGTTCTAGTATGGTAAACCTCAAAACTGGGCGAATGGAGAAAACGAATACGGTAAAAGTATCATATTTTCAATGCCATATTACCTACAATGGGAATGATGCTTTTTACAGCCTGGGCTGGCCATACTGAGCTCTTCGATTATTTCTACATTTTGGTGTCCAGTGCTTAGCTCCCGATATAAAAACTATGTAAAGCACGTCTATATATTTCATTTTTTAATCACATTTGTGTGATCCCAAACACAGGGACTGAACCTTTTACTATTGGCATTGATTATGCTTCACAATGATCTTTGATCGAAAAGTAAATAAGTTATATACCATATAACCAGGTTGTAAAAGCAACATTCCCATTATTTTTTATATCACATTAACAATACAATACTAAGAAATTTGGTTCAAATTTAAAGCCAGCTATGCCGCAAACACTCTACAAAGCACGAAAAAGTAGTGTTTTTTACCTGCTTTGGTAAGTTCTTTTGTTTCCATGTTGTTAGAAGTGCGCGCTACCTCCATATGTGAGTGTAGTTGTTCGACCATTGTTTGTTCTCGTCGCAAAAAGAGAGATATATTGTCATTATTTCTTTCATAACTCTTCAAGAAATTGATGGCCCACTTTGGTGTCTTCAGATGAAAATTGCATCATAAATTGAGCTATACAACGGTATTTTTTGCAAAATATTCGGTGGTGCAGACGGTACTTTTAGACGCCATTTAAAGTTTGTTTACAACTTTTCATGTTGAAGGTCAATATTTAATTTTTTTCAACTATTTTAGTTGGAAAGCTGTTAAAATTTCAATGCATTTTGATGTGCTATTTTTTAATTTCCGTTGAAAAATAACAGAGTTATGTAGCTTTGAAAAATGGTTATTTTTTATTTTCAAAAAAATCAAACCGAAGCTAACTCAAAAAATAAAAAAAGTTAGAAATCTGAAAAAATACACATGTTTTAGGTCGCAAAAATGAATCAAATTTTCAATTTTGGGGAAAATCTGAAGACCCCCGGCGCAAATTGTCAGATAATAAAAAAAAATCCCCCATTGTCATAATTAACTAACACAATTTACAAAATTAATAAATTAAAATATAAATGCATGTAAAATTTTGTCAATTTGATCATTTATTGAAATTTTATCAATTTTTATCATCTCTTTTGTTTTGCTATTTTTGTGTAAATTTGACCAATTTTTCAATTAATTAAATATTTTGATTTTGTCAGTTTTATAATTTATTTCAATTTTGTCGGTGTTGCCAATTTCGCCAGCTTGATCTAAATTGTTAAAATTTTCATTTATGTTAATAAGGTCATTTTTGTCATTTAGGTCTTTTTTCTAAATTTTATCAATTTTGTTCGATTTGTCAATTGGTCGTTTTAGCAATTTTGCAAACTTGATCAATTTGGTACCTTGAATTAACAATGCCCAGTTTGTCCGTTTTGTCAAATTTGCGAATTCAGTCAGTGTCATCATTTTTGTAGATTTTGTAAATAAAGTCAATTTTGTCAATCATGTCACTTTTGTCAATTTTGTGAATTGATCATTTATAGTAATTTAGTAAAAAATTACATTTTTTTTTGGAAATTTGTCTGTTTTTTTCTACTTTGTCCGTTCAATCAGTTTGGCAATACTGGCAACTTTGTCAATATTGTATAATTTTCTTACTAAGTAAATTTTGTAAACATACGTCAATTTAAAAAAAAAAATGCGTCAAACTTTTAAATTAAGCTAATTTTGTCAATTTTGGTATTTTTGAAAACTATGTCATTTTTGACATTTCTTCAAATTTATCATTTGTGGTTTTTTGTCATTCATGTTACTTTAGTCAATTTTTATCATTTTTATCACTTATGTCATATTTATCATTTTGGAGTTTTTTTTTCCTTTTTTTTATTTTAGTCAATATGGTCAATATTGCCTGAATTTTCAGTTTGGTAATTGATGTTGATTTTGTCAATTTTGAAAATTTTGTCGATTTTGTTAATTCAGTAAATTTGGTCAATTTGGGAAATATTTTTAATTTGAGTTTGTCCATTTTGTCAATTTTTTAAAATTTTGTCAATTTGTAAATTTTTTTTATCGTTTTCAAATGCGTCAATGTTGTTAGTTTTGTCAATTTGGTCAATTGATTCAATTTTGCATATTTTGTCCATTTACAATTTTTGTCAATTTTGTACGCTTTGCAAATTTTTTGGCAATTTTGACAAGTTTAGAAATTTGATAAGTTTTCATAATTTTTTCAATTCCGTGAATTTTATCAATTTTATAAACTTCATCAATATTGTTCATTTGTCAATGATTTCAAAATTGTGAATTTTGTCATTTTCGACAAATTTGTAATTTCTGTTAGTTTTCTACAAAAACATCATTTATTGGGAACCAATCGAACATTTTGCAATTGACAGAGTAATGATCGGAACTTTATAATAGACTAGTTCATTTTTCGGCTTGTTTCGCAGATCAAAACCGGATTCATATGTGTTTTTTTCCAGGCATTTTCAAGTATTTCTGCCAAATGTGAGATCTTTTGAACTAATCTCGATTCTGTGCAATAAGTTTTTGTGAAAAAATGTAAATTTTTCTTGAAAATCTACTTATGAGAGTTCTAGCAAGCCCCTGGTTATATAAAACGATGATTTCGATATTATTTTGATGGTTGATAAGGCTATGATCATTTAGTATCCGGGCACTTTGTTTTGTTGATAGCTACGTTAATAGAGCTTGGGCACGCAAAACTTTAGTAGCGTTGTGTTGGTTATGAAAAGGACTATCTTGCCTATTTTTGATAGATTTTTAAGTTAACGTGTTTTTGAGATATTTACGATGCAAAAAGACATGGTAAAAATAATTTTGCACAAATTTACTCCTTTTACGCATTTTGCGCCTCGAAAATTCTTCATTGTTGACTTCAAAACTCATGAACTGTTGATTTTTTTTGATTTTTTTTCGGACCAAATGGTTAAGAAGAATAAGGAGCCACTCTAGGATTCACACGAAGTTCAAACCAACCATCGGTGTGCAACCCTTGATCCTAAATATGGTGAAAAGTCTAAGGTTATTAGGGATAACTGAATGCAGACTCTTTAAATAATGCAAAACATCCATTTCCGGTAGGCAAAAATTGTTGCCTGACTAGTAGACACCAAGTAAATAACTAATAATGATCAGGTCCAAAGATCGCGATCTGTGCATCCGGTTTTTACGCAATATGACAAATGTGTTCTGATGGACAAAAAAATTTATGTTAAAATCAAATTTAAGATATCGAATTCTTCGAGATGACTACTCATGAAAAGGTTCCAACCAGATCCCAATTGCTTTTTCTAGGTGAGTTTGTGTAAAATATCATGATTTTGTAAAGGTTTTGCTTCTGTCGTAAAAAAAATAAATCAAAATATATGACTGAAAAAAGTTAGCAAAGATAAAAAAGAGATTTTATGAAAAAGTTAGAGTATTTCTTGAAATCATTGATAATTTTTTTTTTATATTTTTAGTTTTAATGTCATATCAACACCTTCATTTCCTCCATAGAAAGTTTTTCGATCAAATGAATAGTTTTTTAAATACACACTTTTGTAACTGCCCGGATACTAAATGATCATAGCCTTATTATCAGCATTTATATGGATCTGTTTCAAATAATCGTTTAAAACAAACCGAAAAAATTTAAAAAATCATGAACTACCAACATGACCAAAAATTTTATTAACACGTAGAAAGTTAAAAATCTGCAGTAAATAAGAAAAAAAGTAAGCCTTCCTTGTGAAGCTAGCCCTTTTTATTACTCATATTCTATAGAAGTGATAAAAATAATTATTTCCATTTTCTACATTGTTATTAGAGAGGACTTTTTAATGAAGATACTAAAAAATATTATGTCTAAAGATTAAATTTTGAGCCTGCCAATATTAAATATGAAGAACTTGACAAAATACAGTGACTTTATTCTCATTTACCCAACATATAGGTAGTAAATAAGTTATTACTGGGGTGGTTGGAAAAATAAAAAAAATGTCTGCAAAGTGAAAAACGATGCAAAGATTTGCGTTTTAAATTATAGAAGCTAAAATGAACACATTTTTATTGTTGAACAGTTGCTAAGTACAAGTTCCTAAGTTACAAGAGTTTTTTTTAACAAATAAGCAACTCTTCAGGGGTCTCAGAAATGGAAACTGACAAATCACCAGCTAATAAGATGAGATAAAATTAATACTTGTCATTTTTCGTTAGTTCCGATGAATGAATAAAAAAAAAAGAGGAATCAAAAACCCTAAGTGGCATTTTTATAACCATTAAACAAAATTTTTATCGCAAGAAACTTGAAAGTTCACTGACAATTAAACAGCATATTGACCTCCAACGCAGTAATTCATTTTTTTTTAAATTAGCTGTCTTAGATTCGTGAGTGCATCGAAAGCCGTTTGAGTCAATTTTGGAATTCACTCTTCAGTTGTAAAAATGCCGTCCAAGGAAGAAGAGCAGCGTA
>NW_026597403.1:5277-6000 GCF_029784155.1 Uranotaenia lowii | reverse complement strand
TGAAATGATGCAGCATTCCCCCAGAAAATCCATCGGATGATCAGACCACCAAAGCGAAAATGCAATCTTCTGCCGTTAAAACAAAACCGGCGAGCATTAATTCATGGACTGTATAGCATTTCTTCGCAACTGCATGTTCCGGAAAATTTCTAAATTTTCAAATGTTTTATAATTACACTTTATTGATGTGGATATTAAATAAAACAAGCCATAACATTCTTGGTTTCCGAAATTTAATATAAGATGTAAAACATTGCTGTTCATTATTGTTGGAACGATGAAAATTTAATTATAAAAAAAAGTGAATTGCATTGTCTTCTTGATAAAAACTGGTATCTCCAACGATCATAAATTCCATTGAGGCATTGGCGCAACACGGTCCTCAATCTCGCTGCAACAGGGTGGGCGGTTCTGACTCACTGGAGCCGGTACTTGGGACCAGTGGCGGAAGACCTTCTGCATGATAGTGGTACCAGCGGAACTCCGCAGCAGCTGGCATATTTCGCGCAGGTTCCGCTAACTTTCAAATGATTCCAGCTGCTGCTGCCCGGAAGTTCCTGCTTCTCCCGCCATTGGATCCGGTGGCTGGTCGATAGATACTGCTTGAACCTGCTGCGGAAAGCAGCTAACCATTCGAATCACCGCCAAAAACAATCTTACAACTCAGATTACTCGGTCCGAAATAATTTTATCAAGATTTTTTGTAACTCTTATTTTTCAGTG
>NW_026597403.1:0-4777 GCF_029784155.1 Uranotaenia lowii | reverse complement strand
GGATTAAGGCATTTTATTGGAAAACTTCATGAATTCTTCGATAATTCAAACAATTGGAAGAGCAAAAATCAAACTGCTGAAGATGGAAATTGGGTCACTCACTTATTATATTCGAAATTTTTAAACCCAATTTTCCGTTTTTTTTTAAATCAATTACATTATGTCACAATATATTAAAAACTTGTATTATTTTTGAAATTCTAAAAAAAAAATATTTAAATCTATCACAAACATCTTTCTGCATCTAGTGAACAATGTTTGGCATAAATTTGCCAAAACCCCATTTGATTGTTTTGTATGTTTTTAACCATATTTATGGAAAAAACGAGCAATATCGGATGTTCAACAACTGTCAAAACTTAACCAATAAGCAAAAACTAATAGAAATTTTCGTTTATTTTATATAATCTATACAAACATTCGTCTGAAACAGACTGAAATATTTTTTCATCTGGTAATGGCAACACTTTGAATTTAATTTTCATGAATATTTGCTTGATACTAGATTGGCCTATTGCTCATAATAGCACCAAATTTGAATGTGTAAATGTGAAATTTTGCAAATGTACATCATATTTAATCTCAAATTTTATTTTGAAATAAAAGTTTTATTTTTTTTAACAATTGAGGAATTTCTGCAACAATATTGAAATTGTGCGAAATAGCCGTCTGTTCAATTTATTTACAACTCGAAATCCGATCTAAATTTGGAACACAAAATTAAAGTTTGGGAGCACAACCTTTGATTTAAATTTGAATTTTGAACCTGATATTTGAATTTTAAATTTTAAATATGATTCGAAAATTTTGTTTGGAAACAAATTCTGATTTACTAAACATAAATAAAACTGAGGTTCTGCTTTCAAGTTTCAGCTTCAAGACACAAGTTACAAATTTCAGATTCGGTTTCTACATGAAAAATTAAAATTTCAGATTCAAATCTACCATCCTGAATCTATATTTGAGATTCAAGTTCTAGGTTAGAGTCCATATTTTAATCTAGATTTTACATTTGATTTCGAGTTTGTTATGCCAATTTCAGGATACAAATGAACACTAGAATTACGATAAGATTTTGAGTGTAGGTTCCAAATTTAAAATGCATTTTTCAGAATTAAAATACTGAATAATGACGCAGATAACAGATTCTTGATTCTAATTGCAGAATTCCAAAGGTTGATTTGTATTCCAAGAATTCAGAATCCGATTTGTAAATTTAATTAAAGTTGTTAAATTAAGAATCAGATGCAGAATTAGATTATGTATCGGCTTTTAATCGTGAATAATTTCAACAGCTTTACCCTGTTTCGAATTCGAATTAGATACATGTTTTCTGAGAAACTAAAAGACAAATAAAATATTTTTAAACGTGTTTTATGTAATCAATAAACACTCGAAAATTCCTGCTTTTAATAAGAGGTCAGTCAGTCAAGCTGTCATCGGTTTCTGCCTTCAGAACGAAGATGAAAATTTAAAACAAATCGTGGACCCAGAACTCTGAAGCCAGATTTAAGATTTCAAAGTTAAGATTCAGACCTTGGACCATGTTTTAGTTTTAGAATTCAAGCTTCAGTTTGAGAGTTGAGATCTTGATCAAAATTCCTCGAATGAAGAATTCAGGTTTTAGTTTTTAGATGTGTGATTGCAAATTGAAATTTCAGTATATGTTTCAACTTCAGACTCTTATTTAAAAACCAGATTCAGGTTTTGAGATTTCAAACCAAATTTCAATTTTAGATCTAAGATTAAGAATTAAGTTTCAAGTGAAGAATTTAGGTTTCAGATCCAGAAATGAGATAAAAGTGCAGATAAAGGTTCATATTTTTTATCGACCAACATTTGAGATTCTGCAATTATTAGAAAAATGCGAAATTATAATCTGCTCTAAGATGCAGGTTTCAAATTTCGAATCCAAAAACGAGAAATCAGTTTCAGTGTTTGGATTCAAAAAGACTTTGGTTTTAGATTTGGAAGTCAAAATAGCAGATTTGGTTTCACAGGCTAGAAATTAATTGAAATTGGAGATTAAGCAATCAAATATCGAATTTGTGATTCAGGAACCAGAATTCAGAATACAGATTTAATGTTTGTGATTGCAGATTTAAAATTCAGTACAGATTTCTCCATCGAGATTCAAATGTTAAGGTCAGATTAAGATTAGAATACTTAAATGTTTGTAATTAAAATCTGAGATTCAGAGGAACAGAGAAAAAGTATGAAATTTAGATTTAAATTGAAATTTAGATTATGAAATTCAATTTCAAGTTTAATTTATTTATTTTTTTTTTTTTAATGTTTTGAAAGAAAAAAAAAATTAAAATCAGATCTAGGATTCTGATGTTTAATTCCGAATCCAGTATTTCAATTTCAGGGGCAGGTTTCAGTTCCAGATAAAATTTCAGGTTTGTCAAAATTTAGAACTAATTTTTTTTCAAAATTCTGATTTTTTTTCAATTTCCTTACGACTTAATCGATGAGAGTTGAGATTACAAAACTACAGGTGTCAAAACGAGCTAACAGAACAACCGAAGAAAGTGGTTGTTATTTCCCGATTTTATCCCAAAAGAAAAAGGGGATTGAACTTCATCAACATTCACAATCCAACCTTCCCAACTAGAGAAGAAAAAAGCCAACGAAGAAAAACTACTGTTTTTCTACAACTGTTTTCCTCCTGCTTACAGCAACTTGGTTGGTCTCTTTTGTTTTTGGTTGTTGTTTTCCCGTCTTCGGTTCACTTGAGTTTCGAGACATTAGAAAGCAAGACGGTATGTGTGAGTCCATCCTCGGGTTCTCGGGGAAACATTTTACGACTTTGACACTTGGGATTGCCACTCGTCCCGGAACGAAACGGAGGCATGCGCACAGAGAATGTACGGTTCTTCGCCGTTTTTGGTGCAAGTAGTAGTGGTACTGCACTGTTTTTTTTTTTTTTTCGTTGGTAGACCCATTGAAAATTCCAAAAATGTATTCGCTTCGGGATTTTGCAGCGGTGCAAGAAGGGAATTGAACCCACCTTACAACGATGGTGTGGATGAGTCGAAACGCTTCAACCACTTGATCGATCGTTCGATCCAGGGGGTTTGAAACCACCTGTTTACCGAGAGAATCCAATGTGGCCATCTTCTCGGGATCGGAACCAATACTTATGGTTCGATCGTGTCAGGGAAGAGTGACAATTTTTTCAAGTTTTTACAAATTGAAGGTGTGAGTTAACATAAAAGTTTACTTCGACAGAAGTTCGCAATCGAGGCGCAGCCGAGAGTGGTGATTTGTGGCTTCCAAAAACGGCTTAGTTGCCGGACAAGGACGATTGCCATGAATGGAATTAGCTCGAGTAGCTGTTACTCATTACAACTCTCGGGGCTCGGATTGACAATCTGTACCACCTTGACAGATCTCTCTGACACTTGTGACTTGACGCCAGCTAGTCAGACGCAAAACAAACTAGGTGATGCGCTCAACGCAAGGTGGCGTATCTGTCGTTCGTTATCTCTCCCCTCATTGCGGGCAGGGTTGATTAATCAGCGGTTTTCGCTAGAGATTGTTCCAAAAGTGGAAAGGAATAATGTTTCCTGTGCCCCCTTGCCCTAACCAATTCCATCAGAAAGTTGCGATTGTTCGCCGCGAGACCAACCGGTAATTGTCGTGCCATAACCGGTGTCTGGTGCTCTTGCAGTTAACTGCGGGAAATCCTTGACTGGGAGAATCGAGGTTTTACTCTTAGTAGGTATTGTTCAAGTCTTTTTTTTCTGCTGATTTACTAAAAGAGCCGGGGCCACTTACTTCCTCACGTCGCATGACTTCATTCTGCAGCTTTTTGTGGAACTCCTCGCACTCATCCTTGTACTTCTCCATCTCCTCCTTGGTCTGCCGCATCTTCTTCTTCAGCACATCCAACAGGGTGCCACTTTGTTGCAGATTCGCAGCCATGATATATTCCTTTGATTTTTTTTTGTTTTAACTTTTTAAGCTTATTTTTAAATATGTATAAAACTATAATTGGATTGCTAAATCACACTTGGAGCTGGAATGTAGATTCCGCTGTAACTTTTTTTTAGAATTTTACGGAGGAACACAATTGTTGCACGATTAACTTTTTCTAGATAAAAAACAAACAAACATCACAAAAACATTATTTTTTCGGTCATTCGAAAGAAATTTAGGTATCCCCGAAAAAAAAACTTCTTCCGAATGAAATTTCCACCTCACACCAACACAGGGACAAACAAACGAACGAGAAAGAGGTTTAAGTGCAGAAAAAGGAACACACACGCCCGAATAATTTTTTCTCCTCTTTCAACTCTTCATTGATGAAAGATTAATTTCCTCAAACTTGAACTTTGATTCTTTTGCCTGGTTTTTTTTTAAACACTCAATAAGATCCAAGCCAACGGGTCAGATCACAATGAATTGACCACCAACGATTGATTTTCCTTCCTAGATAACACACCCTCGCAACCCCATATAAAAGCACACGAGTTCACACTGTGAAAGATGGGGGAGACGAGCGAAAAAAAAGAAGGCGATTTCAAGAATATGCTGCAGGATGCTCCACCCGATGACGATTGAATTCCACGTCCACGAAATCAATTACAGGATAAACAAACGCGACTTTTAAACCGGAAACCGGAACCAAACCGATATCGAATAATCGTTGTAAACCCTTCAAAAAACCCAACAAATCTATCACGGATTGGAGCAAAACTACGGTTACCGAACTACAGTACTCACTTCGTCAACAACTACTACAATACTAAAAGAGCGAAACGGAACGGGC
>NW_026597402.1:1145-6000 GCF_029784155.1 Uranotaenia lowii | reverse complement strand
AGGACAGCCTATATATTGCGAGTTGAGAGGACCGCATGAATGAAATCAGCGTGTTGAGAGGACAGCTGTATTAGAAAAAAAGGCGCGTTGAGAGGACAGCCTATATATTGCGTGTTGAGAGCACCGCAACAATGTAATCAGCGTGTTGAAAGGACAGCTGTATTAGAAAAAAGGTGAGTTGAGAGAACCGCAAAAATGAAAACACTGTATTGAGAGGACAGCTGTATTAGTAAAAAGGCGAGTTGAGAAGACCGCAAAAATGAAATGTGCCGAAAGGACAGCTGTATTAGTAAAAACACGAGTTGAAAGGACAGCCTATGTATTGCGAGTTGAGAAGACCGCAAAAATGAAAACAGCGTGTTGATAGGAAAGCTGTATTAGGAAAAAGGCGAGTTAAGAAGACAGCCTATATATTCCGATTTAGGAAAATCAGCGAAACAAATAACATTTGTGGATCGTTGAGAGTGCGAACATTTTGTGAAATCTTGAGGAAGGAACGATGAGAAGATGTGATAACTAGGAGAAGGGAACAACAGCAGATGATGGAATTGTGAATTGGTTTGAAAATTAAAAACTAAAAAGATTAAACAAATAGAAGATATTGGTTAGAAGATAAGATCCAGAAAATAAGTGGTGAAGATGAAAAAACAATAAATTATCATCATAAAGATGATAAGAGGAAATTAAAATAAAGAAAAGCTTGACGAGGAGAAGATGATAAGATGAGAAAATAAGGAGATAAGAAAAAAAGATGAGCGGAATCGAAGTCATAAAAATAAGAAGTTAACAAGGAAGTGAAGAAGCTGAGAAGATTAGAAATAGATGAAATGACGAACAAACTAAATGAGTTTGTACATATTTATCTATACATCGGTTAAGGTTTAGATGTGCCGAGCACACTTTTATGTTTAAATCCATAGCAAACTGAGAGCGAAATAAGGTTTCAAGAGAAAACTGATAGAAACATTTGCTACTGTTTTTTCTACGATATCAAAATATGGCATCATTAAGGTATTAATATTTAAAACTAAAAGTTAACAGCTAGCTGAGGCCGAATTGAGGTACGAACAGCATAATTTGCTGTTGATTTTTTATGAAAGCGAAAATTATGCATTATTAAATCTCATTCATTTTTTTGTTTGAAAATCTAAAAGTTAGACGAGAATATCGTTGGAATCTAATGATAAAGGGTGATACGGTCAAAATTAGGTCAAGGGAAAACGCGTGTATATCGGTGAGATCGTTTATTTAAAAAATCAAATTAAATTTCTTTTTCAAGTTTAATTAGTATAAAATTCAGGAAAAATATTCAGTTAGGCTTCCGCTTTTCCAAATCCGAATTGCCGGGCCTTACGCTTAACCTCTGCCATCAGATTTTGTACAGTCACCTTGTTAACCTTCTTCGCCGCAGAAAGCCAGTTTGCCATGAACTGCTGCTCGTCCTTAGCAGTTTTTTTGGTCTTCTTTAGGTTGCGCTTGACAATAGCCCAGTATTTCTCCATTAGGCGGAGCTCTGGCGTGTTGGCAGAGTTCTTGTCCTTGGGAACCACCTGCACGTTGTTGACGGCGTACCACTCCATGGCCTTTTTACCGTAATGGCAAGATGCCAAATCCGGCCAAAACAGTACGCAACAACCGTGTTTCTTCAGGAAAGGCAGCAGACGTTTATTCAAACACTTTTCACGTAAATTTCTTGGTTGACAGTCTCGGAAGCTATGAAAATGCTGCTTTTCAAGTCACAGGTACAGATGGCTTGCCAAACCAGATATTTCTTCGCGAACTTTGACAGTTTCATGTGCTTGAAATATCTGCTACCTTTCCCCTTCCTTTTGCCGTATAAAACTTCTGTCCCGGAAGCTGCTTGTAGTCGGCTTTGACGTAGGTTTCGTCGTCCATTACCACGCAGTCAAACTTCGTCAGCATCGTCGTGTACAGCCTCCGGGATCGCGCTTTGGCCGTCGTATTTTGTTTATCATCGCGATTTGGAGTCACTACCTTCTTGTAAGTCGATAGTCCGGCTCGTTTTTTGGCTCGATGCACAGTTGTAGACGATAGCTTCGTTCAATCGTAAGTAGCGATTGGTTTCGACTAGTTTCTGTCAAGTGGTCGTTGTTCAACGGGCTCATGTTTTGGTCGAAACAGGTCTGGTCGTTGTTCAACGGAGCAAGTTGAAATCGGTCGAAACTAGTCGAAATGGATCCAGCTCGAAAGCCAGGATTCATTTCTACACACTAACACACATGCAGCGTGGTGTGTCAGACAGAGAGCACGTTTTTGTTTCGTTTTCGCCATTCATTTTCGTCAAGTACTCTGGATGTTTGGATTCAGTCGGCGGTCGGTGGCGATGAAGTGCGGTTCTGGATGTTCGTTGCTGGTGGTGCTTAGGTGGCCGCCAACTCCATGTTTGCTAAAATTTTAGTTAAAAAATTTTGCTAAATTGATTGCTAAAATTCTAGCTGGTCAAATTTGAGCAAAATTTTGCTAATTTTCGGACTCAAAAATTTTGTGTGTAAAGTGCTTGATTTAAGAATTTGTAAACCTATATGAAATTTTCCCGTGATCTGTTTCGATCTGTCTAGAAATTCGTGTGTAAAAAACACACAAAACACGCATTAGTATTGGTGAACGTATGTTCAACGGACGACCTGGTTGAAATCGATCGAAGTCAATTGGAAAGAGACAGATTATCAACTGTCAAAATCCATTCCTACTTGTTTCGACCTATTTCAACCTGTTTCGACCAACTTCCATTGAACACACATGATACACCCAGCTTATTTGCGGCATCTCGGAGAGAGAGGTTAGGTTTTCGCTTGAATCTACCGACAACTCTCTTTGTCGTCTTAGCGGCTTCCGGTTTTTCGATTTCCCCCCGATCCAAACTTCCTTGCTGTCGACAAACGTTCCCCAAACACTTTAATTACATTTGTAACGGTTAATTTGGCAACTTTTAGAGTTTTTGCCAGCTTTGCGTGCGAGTAGCTCGGATTTCCGCGATGCGCGAGCAAAATTTTGATACGCTGCTCTTCTTCCTTGGACGGCATTTTGACAACTGAAGAGTGAATTCCAAAATCAAAATAGGAGCAACATTCTACACACACACACTCCTTCAAAATGAGGGTTGTTCAGGTTTTTTAAATGCAAAATTGAAAGAAATACGTCAAGTTGATATTGACCAAATTTTGACTGTATCACCCTTTACTGCGATAGCCATCATCTATGAACCAATTGAAAGTTCACGGCGATTTAGGGATCAGATTTACGTATTATCAAAAAGATGTATCGATGTTTTTCTAGTTTTGCTTGTGCACCCCTAAAAGTCATTTTTGTCATATTTGTTTGTTTGTCATTTTTGTTATTTTTGTCATTTTTGTCATTTTTGTCATTTTTGTTATTTTTGTTATTTTTGTCATTTTTGTCATTTTTGTCCTTTTTGTCCTTTTTGTCATTTTTGTCTTTTTTGTCATTTTTGTCATTTTTGTCATTTTTGTCATTTTTGTTCAAAATTAACTTTTTTTGTCCTTCTAGGTAAAATAAAACGCCTTCAGGTAGGCAACGAAATTCAGTTTCTTGGGTGATATCGCGTCAAACATGGCGGCAGATAATTTTAACTCAAACAAGGACAAAATTTGTATAATTATGCATTCTTATGCATGCGTTCTTTAATTTGGGAGTCAGCTAATAAAAAGAATGACGGTATGATATTCGGTTTTTCTCAAAAGTTAACAGCATTCAAAATTTGAGCGTAAAACACGTGGTCTTGCGGGTATTCTGCCCCAATTTTGATATGATTGATTTTAGTGAAAATTTGTGGGAGGTTAGTAAAATACAACAAACTATTTATAGTCTTCTAAAAGTGCATACGAGTGGAAAAACGATAAGATGAGGGTTTCATCAGTTTGTGCAGGATTGTTTACCTTCGGTGTGTCCTTCGGTTTCTAAGAATTAAAGTCGTTTTTGTGAACATTTCACCTAAAAAATGATGAAAAAGCTCGTTTGCTACAATAAAAATGAAGAAAAACATCATCCGAAACCATAGGTTAGTGTATTTGAGAAGAATGGCATGAGCCATTTTACCCCGCTCGCGCTGGTGCGTCTTGTACAGTTTTCCCCTACTACTTCTTATCGAATGTTACAATTGGCTCTTATCCTACTCTCGCCATACTGCAAATAATATCTAAAATTTTTACTTAAATGATGTGCTTAAACCACCCGTATGCTTAACCACTCATCAATCATCATATTTACTATATGTAAACGTAAGAATTGAAACTTCTGCATTTGGTCACTGTGTTTATTCGACTTCATACAAAAGATTTCAACGAGCGCATGAGATACGAACCTCGGTACGATGCTGGCGTTTTTTTCTTGGTAGCCACCAAGCTTTTTCTTTCTCATATATGAGCAACTTGTATATTTTGATGAACGATCGTTGATCCTGACTATTTTGACTTTGGGAGAAGAGCGAAATTCACTCAAAACTTATTCGACACAGGTCTCTCCGCGTGATTCAAGGCTGTAAACCGCACATCAACCTACTAGGTGTATAATGTCAAAGCGTCACCATTAATGCACACGTGGTGCAAGGAAGGGAGAACAGAACTAACTTTTTTCAACGGTCATCAGAAGACACTCGAATGGCCGATCTTGACCTAGGATATGGGCCGGTGCTGTAAACTCTCAAACTCTTATGCAGTTGAAGCTCTTTTTGCAGAAAAGCAAAAGTGAATGGCAACAAAGTTATCTTCTATATAAATCGGATAAACATTTGAACGACTTATTCAGTTGCTTGCATGACCTGATGAGCTTATGACAGCAGCTGAGGATCATGGGAATTTCCCACCGCTTTGTGTAG
>NW_026597402.1:0-645 GCF_029784155.1 Uranotaenia lowii | reverse complement strand
ATGCATAAACGAGATATTTCGGTTGATAATTCATAGGAAAGAACTGGTCCGATTTTTTCCCGATATGGGATCTCATTCTGATTCATTTGGTCTTAAATATACCTAGTAAAGCATAACTTTTGTTGAACAAGGTCTCACATCTGGTCATAAATTTTAAGGTAATTAAAGACATTTCAGCTGGGTTGTAATACAATGTACAGAAACATGATTGTGTAATATTTTTTTCATATTTGAATTTTTTGTATATTTTGTTATTTTGGTCA
This sequence comes from Uranotaenia lowii, assembly GCF_029784155.1. Lineage (NCBI taxonomy): Eukaryota > Metazoa > Arthropoda > Insecta > Diptera > Culicidae > Uranotaenia > Uranotaenia lowii. The sequence continues at coordinate 382 of NW_026597402.1, read as the reverse complement.
TTTTTGACACTTATGTCATTTTTGTCATTTTTGTCATTTTTTTCTGATTTGTAATTTTTTCAATTCCGTCATTATTGTCATTTTTGTCATTTTTGCCATTTTTGTCGTTTTGTCATTTTTGTCGTTTTGTCATTTTTGTCATTTTGTCATTTTTATAATTTTTGTCATCTTAGTAATTTTTGTCATTTTCGTCATTTAGACATTGTTGTCATTTTTGTAATTTTTGTAATTTTTGTCATTTTTGTAATTTTTGTCACTTATGTCATTTTTGTCATCTTAGTCATGTTTGTCATTTTTGTCATTTTTGTCATTTTTGTCATTTTTGTCATTTTTGTCATTTTTGTCATTTTTGTCATTTTTGTCATTTTTGTCATTTTTGTCA
>NW_026597401.1:5467-6000 GCF_029784155.1 Uranotaenia lowii | reverse complement strand
TTCAATGATTGCTGAATTCTTTTAATGAAATATTTGTTGAGTAGAGTGTTTTATTCCTTCAGCTTAAACACGCTAGACTCTTAAACCGAGGAAGTGATTGGAAACACATTTCAATTTTGATTTTTCATTTTCGACTTTCAAAATCGTTGCGCCAGGATATAAATACGCAACGATCGGGTAGTTTCAATCATACCAAATCGTCTACACTTCAAAGCAAATACAACAGTTGCTCCCAAGTTCAACCATCCGTAAAAATGAAGGTAAGTTTGTGCCAAAAATTTTGTAAATCAATCGATAGACTCTAAGTCTATGTTTATGTTTCCAATAGGCATTCATCGCATTTCTGGTAGCCTCTTTGGCCGTTGCCGCTCAAGCCGGATATGTAGAGAACTCGTGGCCGGTCAACTCCTTAGGATGGAACTCCTGGAACAACGGATGGAACAATGGATGGAATGAATGGAACAACTGGAACACCAAGGGTCTGGTTTCGTATCCTTATTCCTCCGTTCAGGGATCCTGGCCAGCAGTGAACT
>NW_026597401.1:0-4967 GCF_029784155.1 Uranotaenia lowii | reverse complement strand
AAGGTTTTCCAAACTTCTTCCTTTTTTAAATTTTGAACATATCGAAAAGCTGTAGCGGTTACACGCAATATTTTGTTCCAAGTTGACATGTTATTCACGGGGATAAGTGGGTACCGTTCATCGCTATCATGATAGAGCAAAAAACACGGTTTTATTTCTTCGGAAATATTGAGTGGCGGATTGACTTGTTCTGGCCACTGATTTTCCTGGTCGTATAAGAAAGTAGGCCCTCGATACCAAGAGCAATCGTTCTCCAAAGAGAATCCAGTGCCCCATTTCGTAAGTATATCAGCGATATTTTGTTTACTGGGAACCCATCGCCAGTCCGATACATTTCTAAGCTCTTGTATTTCAGCAATACGAAAAGATACGAACTTTTGATAGTTCCGTGCCTCAGATCGGATCCAGCTAAGAACCGTCCTAGAGTCGGTCCACAGAAAACTTTTTTCAGCTTTCAGAGTGTGGTTTTGTAGAACGGATTTCAAAACTTTAGCCCCACGAACAGCTGCCATGAGCTCTAGTCGTGGTACAGATATACGTTTTAATGGAGCTACTTTGGCGCTCGACATCACCAGAGAAACCTTAATGCCAGTAGACCATTTCACCCGAAGGTAGACTGCGCAGCCGTACGTTTTTCCACTTGGCATATGAATCGTCATCTATTTTTTCGTCCCATTCGCAGCCAGTGCGCCACAGGTCCTGGATAAGCATCTTTCCCAGTACAGTGAATGGAGAGAGTAAGCCCAACGGATCAAAAAACCCCATGACGCAACTGAGGACGATACGTTTAGTCGGTCGTGAATCTCCATGTAAGTATTTGCTAACTTCGTCTCTATGAGTAGTGGAAAAAGAAAACATATCATCTTGCGGGTTCCAGATAATTCCTAAGACTCGTTCATTGTTGGTCTCTTTGTTTCGGCTGATTTGAATACTTTGGATCGCATTAGGCTCACCTATTTTAATAAGCAATTCTCTTGAATTTGAGACCCAGTTCCGAATTTCAAACCCGCCCTTAATATGAATGTATCGTACCTGAGTGGCTAATTCAATCGCTTGTTCTACAGTGTCTACGCTGTCAAAATAATCGTCAACATAATGATTGTTTACAATTGCAGCCGATGCCTTGGGGTACTCTGTCGCGAATTCACTAGCGTTAAGGTTCTTTACATATTGAGCCGAACACGGGGAGCATGTTGCGCCAAAGGTGGCTACATCCATGACATAAGTTGTGGGAGGCTTGGAGCGATCTGCGCGGAAAAGAAACCTTTGTACTTGCCTATCTTCTGTCCTTATTCGGATTTGATGATACATCTCCTTAAGGTCGGCTCCAAAAGCGACTCGGCGCTCCCGGAAACGATTGATGACAGCCGGCAAGGACACCGTCATATCTGGACCATTCAATAGTTGAGAATTCAGTGAAACCCTTTTAACCGAGGCTGCCGCATCCCAAACTAAACGAACTTTATCGGGCTTATTTTTATTCAAAACCACATTCAGCGGCAAGTACCACGTTAGGTGGGAGTTGGTTTCCGACAGTTCTTCAGCTGTCGCTATGTGAGCATAGCCCTTTTGTAAGTATTGTTCGATTTGTGAACAAACATTTCCGTACAGTTGAGGCTTATTTAATAATCGCCGTTCGAGTTCCTGCATGCGACCAAACGCCATACCGTAACTATTTGGAAACCAGGGGCTATCTGTATTCCACAGAAGCCCGGTTTCGAAACGGTCACCGATTCTCATCGTGGTCGTTTCCAATATACGACGCGCTCTCTGGTCTTCCTTTGATTCAGTTGATATTGACTCAACAGACTCATCTACAGAATAATACAATTTAAGTAAATCATGTATTTCTTGGTTAGTAGGTTCCGCATGGATTCCTACATAACCACTAGTCGAACATGTTATCGCTTCCCCGATTGGGCCGTAAATCGACCAACCTAGTTTGGACCGCACTGCTATAGGGTCACCGACGTTTCCTAGTCTAGTCTCCAGGGGGGCGATCACATCCAAATTATTCAGTCCGATGAGAAGTCCAGGCCTTTCTCCAGAGAAGGATTGAACTGGTACTTCAGTTAGAAAAGGATAATGCACTTTAAGTTCCTCGGCGTTCAAAGTTTGCACTGGTAGAAGTAGTTGAGATACCGTTCGAACACCTCGTAGCACCCAACCGTGACTGTTCGCCTTCGATGATATTTGCATATCTGCTCGAATTGAATCTTTCTCGGTTCGTGTTACATCTGCCGTCCATTTAATGGTGAGTGGGTCTAGTTGGCCAACTAAGTTTAATCTTTTTGCGAGACAATTCTCGATCAGGGTGACTGACGCTCCTTCATCAAGGAAGGCAATCGTGTTCACGACTTTTCCGCGAAAACGTAAACTTACGGGAATCATTCGAAACATGATATTTGAAAAGCTTGGAAAGTGTGCATTTAAAGATACGATTGGACCATCTGACGGATGGAGCAAGGAATGGTGACGCCCCTGACAATCTCCTACATTACAGCGCATTCTACGGAATCGGCAAGTGAGTTGACCATGATCGTTCAAGCAAGTATGGCAAATTTGCCACTGTTCTGCCAACTCTAGACGTTGCGCTTGTGGCATGTTTTTGAAAACGTCACAGAAACGTAAACGATGGTCCGTACGCCCACAAGCTTTGCACGGCTTTTGAGTATTCCTTGGCCTTTCTTCGGTAATGTGATTGAAAACTCCTTTCTCTTTGGATCTTACTTTTTGGGGATCTGACGATTGACTCAAATCGATATTTGTTTCGCAGATTTCCGCCACGATTTTGGAAACGAATTTAGCAAAGGTGCGAAGATTGACTACAGACTTTCTCTTTTTGTAACGAGCCCATTCTCTTTTGTTGATGGCTGGTAATTTAGCCACGAGATCCTGGATCAACGTGGGGTTCATTAAATGGGTTTTCAATTCAGCGGCTTCCAAATGGTCGCAAAGCTGTTCCACGGCATTTCCGAAAGGGATATAAGAATTCAACCTTTCAGCCTTTGGTGATTCTAAACTACGAATCTTGTCAACATAGTGTTGTAATAATAATTCAGGACGACCATATAACTGTCGAAGTTTCTTCAACACTTTTGGAACGGTTTTAGGATATAGAAGCATCCCACGTACTTGTTCTAATGCAGGACCTTTTATACTTTCCTGCAGACGAATTAAGTTTTCAATATTATTGTAACCACACGCTTCAGTTGAAGATGTGTAGCTACTCATAAACAGAGGCCATTCTTCTGGCTTGCCAGAAAATGACGGTAACTTTCGTGTTAGCCCGTTCCTTGCCGTCAACTGAGTTTTTGTTGGCCCGTCTCGATTTGTTCCAAGGTATCGTGAAGCATCTTTTGAACTGTATAAAGAGCTAACAGAAGCACTATCTGTTGAATCGGAGAAGGAGCTATCCATGATACTATCAGTCGTGCTACTTTCTAAATCTGATGACGTATCTTTATCGCAGCTTCCGCGCTTTGGAAGCTTAGACGAATTTTTGCTGATGTGTAGTTTAGATTTTCCCACAGGTGTCGAAGTTTTACTACAACCGCCCTTCGCCATTCCGGTCTTAGATCCGATACTCAGCTCAGCTAACTCCTTATCCATGACATCCATTTGGGATTGATAGGATTCACGCATTTTCTTGGCTTTCTCTAAATACATCCGTTTATCATTTAAAGCTTTTTTCAACATCTGTTCCTCTAACTTAAGCTTTCGTTCCCGTAATTCTGCTTCCAATTCGTACTGCCTTGTCATTGCCTCGATTTCCATATCTTGTTTTTCCAAAGCTTGTAGTTTTTCAGTCTCATGCGTTTCTTCTCTGACAGACTGATTAGTGTCCTGCATTCTGATCGTTTCATCTTTATTTTCGCTCCAAAGACTCATTCTTTGTTCAGAAGTTGTGCTTGATTTGTCAGAACCTTCTGTTTTCTTCAAAGCACCCTTTCGCCCTGCTTCTTGCTTTCTTTGAAACTTGTGGAACAATTGTTGACACGCTTCGCTCGGACAGAACCACTTTTTTTGCTTTTTCACTTCGTCTGTGACTCCAACGCAGCGATAGTGGAACCATCCAGCATAACCATTGCATCCTACCATGCCTTCGTCTTGCGTAGAAGTTTCGCCACATTTTTCACAGGCGGTAATTGTGAAATCCTGCCTTGATGCCATTTTAAAGGTATTGATCCGTTAATCCGTTATAAAATTTTTGAGTTTGTTCCGGTTATTTCGGATCTATTTGAGACGGATTACTATTTTGCAGCAGTATTAATCAGCTCAACTGAAAGTGTATTAAATCTTTAAGATGTTTAAAATATTTGTTAAGACTAAGATTACTTACAAATTTTATAGTTAACCTTCTCTCCTTAGGCTTTTACTGACAGGATTTAATCTTCCCTTGATCTTCTTCTCCAAACTGCCTTAAATCAACAATGATTGTGTCTTTATGCAAAGCGGAGAAGGTATTTTTATCTGATTGATAGTTCTGACTTCTTTGAGGTTATGTTTGATTTGTTAATCAAACTAACTTGCGAGTTATTGCATTTAATGCAATTTATCTTAGCTGTATCAGGTAAGTATTTTGGTAAGTATTCAGGTAAGTAGTTAAGTTATTATATGTACTCACAGTTTCCTTATTTTAAATTTTCAGGTTTGGGCTAATAATTGCCTAACGTGCCAATTCGATCTCCTCGTGTCCTATATTCGTAAGTAGTTTTTGGGTAGGGTTAGTGCTCCTACTTTGGACCTAGAGCCTACTTTAGTCCTAAAATGCCGAAAATTGAAAATAAATCATTGTGCTGGCATAAAATAAAGATATTCCTCTGCACACAATGAACTCTTATTCTTCCTGAACCTTACCATGCCGTTTTTTTGCCATTGAAAGTCTTTGTGATAAAAATTTTCAACGTTTTTAAAAATGTACCTCTTCATCAGTGATAAATCAAACAGCTCATTTAGTGGGGCGC
>NW_026597400.1:1861-6000 GCF_029784155.1 Uranotaenia lowii | reverse complement strand
AATCTTTCGATAAATTATGTCATTTAAGCCGGATTGCTTTTCAATTAATTTGCACCTACTGTGTGTGGGATTTTATTGCGTGCTAAGGTATCGTATCCTTTTTTTTCCCTTTTCGACAAAAAAAAAGCAAAATACTTTAATTCTTGTTGGGAAAATAAATTAAACAGTACACCTCCTTACCTTATTTCGTTTGCTTTTGTCACCCTTCACACAAGTTGTGGGAGTTTTTCATTTCGTGCTCAAGTGTGGCTGGCTGTTGGTAATATTTCGTGGCTCGATGCGTTGATACAGGGGAATTTATTATTATTAATTATTTCAATAAACAATCCACAGGGACCAATATGACCAATATCAGCCCACACAACTTCACCAGAGAAAAAAAATGGCTATTCAACAGAGAAGAAGTATATTTGGGATGGAGATGAAAACAGATAAGCACCATCCGAGCTTTCCGATGCCCGGTGGGTTTCATTATTTTATTTATGTTTTTATGAACAGCAAATAAGTACGCCCAGTGGGAACCACCTGGGCGAAATAATAAATTTTCGAGACAGTTGCTGATGTAAATAAGTGCAAAAATGTTAAATATTATGTCCATAAACTCAATATTAAAAAAACAAAAAAACGCCAAATGAACGGAAAACTCTAAAAGAGTTCCAAAGAAAAAAGAATCATTTGTTTTTTTGAACGAAATAATAATGAAGATTTGATTTTTTCTATTCTCTGGAGCCACTTTTAGCTGAAAAAGCACAACTAGCATTTTAATCCAAAAAAATTACAAAAATGACAAAGTTGACAAAAATGACAAAAATGACAAAAATGACAAAAATGACAAAAATGACAAAAATGACAAAAATGACAAAAATGACAAAAATGACAAAAATGACAAAAATGACAAAAATGACAAAAATGACAAAAATGACAAAAATGACAAAAATGACAAAAATGACAAAAATGACAAAAATGACAAAAATGACAAAAATGACAAAAATGACAAAAATGACAAAAATGACAAAAATGACAAAAATGACAAAAATGACAAAAATGACAAAAATGACAAAAATGACAAAAATGACAAAAATGACAAAAATGACAAAAATGACAAAAATGACAAAAATGACAAAAATGACAAAAATGACAAAAATGACAAAAATGACAAAAATGACAAAAATGACAATACAAATGACAAAAATGACAAAAATGACAAAAATGACAAAAATGACAAAAATGACAAAAATGACAAAAATGACAAAAATGACAAAAATGACAAAAATGACAAAAATGACAAAAATGACAAAAATGACAAAAATGACAAAAATGACAAAAATGACAAAAATGACAAAAATGACAAAAATGACAAAAATGACAAAAATGACAAAAATGACAAAAATGACAAAAATGACAAAAATGACAAAAATGACAAAAATGACAAAAATGACAAAAATGACAAAAATGACAAAAATGACAAAAATGACAAAAATGACAAAAATGACAAAAATGACAAAAATGACAAAAATGACAAAAATGACAAAAATGACAAAAATGACAAAAATGACAAAAATGACAAAAATGACAAAAATGACAAAAATGACAAAAATGACAAAAATGACAAAAATGACAAAAATGACAAAAATGACAAAAATGACAAAAATGACAAAAATGACAAAAATGACAAAAATGACAAAAATGACAAAAATGACAAAAATGACAAAAATGACAAAAATGACAAAAATGACAAAAATGACAAAAATGACAAAAATGACAAAAATGACAAAAATGACAAAAATGACAAAAATGACAAAAATGACAAAAATGACAAAAATGACAAAAATGACAAAAATGACAAAAATGACAAAAATGACAAAAATGACAAAAATGACAAAAATGACAAAAATGACAAAAATGACAAAAATGACAAAAATGACAAAAATGACAAAAATGACAAAAATGACAAAAATGACAAAAATGACAAAAATGACAAAAATGACAAAAATGACAAAAATGACAAAAATGACAAAAATGACAAAATCAAATGACAAAAATGACAAAAATGACAAAAATGACAAAAATGACAAAAATGACAAAAATGACAAAAATGACAAAAATGACAAAAATGACAAAAATGACAAAAATGACAAAAATGACAAAAATGACAAAAATGACAAAAATGACAAAAATGACAAAAATGACAAAAATGACAAAAATGACAAAAATGACAAAAATGACAAAAATGACAAAAATGACAAAAATGACAAAAATGACAAAAATGACAAAAATGACAAAAATGACAAAAATGACAAAAATGACAAAAATGACAAAAATGACAAAAATGACAAAAATGACAAAAATGACAAAAATGACAAAAATGACAAAAATGACAAAAATGACAAAAATGACAAAAATGACAAAAATGACAAAAATGACAAAAATGACAAAAATGACAAAAATGACAAAAATGACAAAAATGACAAAAATGACAAAAATGACAAAATGACAAAAATGACAAAAATGACAAAAATGACAAAAATGACAAAAATGACAAAAATGACAAAAAATGACAAAAATGACAAAAATGACAAAAATGACAAAAATGACAAAAATGACAAAAATGACAAAAATGACAAAAATGACAAAAATGACAAAAATGACAAAAATGACAAAAATGACAAAAATGACAAAAATGACAAAAATGACAAAAATGACAAAACAAAAATGACAAAAATGACAAAAATGACAAAAATGACAAAAATGACACAAAAATGACAAAAATGACAAAAATGACAAAAATGACAAAAATGACAAAAATGACAAAAATGACAAAAATGACAAAAATGACAAAAATGACAAAAATGACAAAAATGACAAAAATGACAAAAATGACAAAAATGACAAAAATGACAAAAATGACAAAAATGACAAAAATGACAAAAATGACAAAAATGACAAAAATGACAAAAATGACAAAAATGACAAAAATGACAAAAATGACAAAAATGACAAAAATGACAAAAATGACAAAAATGACAAAAATGACAAAAATGACAAAAATGACAAAAATGACAAAAATGACAAAAATGACAAAAATGACAAAAATGACAAAAATGACAAAAATGACAAAAATGACAAAAATGACAAAAATGACAAAAATGACAAAAATGACAAAAATGACAAAAATGACAAAAATGACAAAAATGACAAAAATGACAAAAATGACAAAAATGACAAAAATGACAAAAATGACAAAAATGACAAAAATGACAAAAATGACAAAAATGACAAAAATGACAAAAATGACAAAAATGACAAAAATGACAAAAATGACAAAAATGACAAAAATGACAAAAATGACAAAAATGACAAAAATGACAAAAATGACAAAAATGACAAAAATGACAAAAATGACAAAAATGACAAAAATGACAAAAATGACAAAAATGAAAAAATGACAAAAATGACAAAAATGACAAAAATGACAAAAATGACAAAAATGACAAAAATGACAAAAATGACAAAAATGACAAAAATGACAAAAATGACAAAAATGACAAAAATGACAAAAATGACAAAAATGACAAAAATGACAAAAATGACAAAAATGACAAAAATGACAAAAATGACAAAAATGACAAAAATGACAAAAATGACAAAAATGACAAAAATGACAAAAATGACAAAAATGACAAAAATGACAAAAATGACAAAAATGACAAAAATGACAAAAATGACTAAAATGACAAAAATGACAAAAATGACAAAAATGACAAAAATGACAAAAATGACAAAAATGACAAAAATGACAAAAATGACAAAAATGACAAAAATGACAAAAATGACAAAAATGACAAAAATGACAAAAATGACAAAAATGACAAAAATGACAAAAATGACAAAAATGACAAAAATGACAAAAATGACAAAAATGACAAAAATGACAAAAATGACAAAAATGACAAAAATGACAAAAATGACAAAAATGACAAAAATGACAAAAATGACAAAAATGACAAAAATGACAAAAATGACAAAAATGACAAAAATGACAAAAATGACAAAAATGACAAAAATGACAAAAATGACAAAAATGACAAAAATGACAAAAATGACAAAAATGACAAAAATGACAAAAATGACAAAAAATA
>NW_026597400.1:0-1361 GCF_029784155.1 Uranotaenia lowii | reverse complement strand
TTTTTGTCATTTTTGTCATTTTTGTCATTTTTGTCATTTTTGTCATTTTTGTCATTTTTGTCATTTTTGTCATTTTTGTCATTTTTGTCATTTTTGTCATTTTTGTCATTTTTGTCATTTTTGTCATTTTTGTCATTTTTGTCATTTTTGTCATTTTTGTCATTTTTGTCATTTTTGTCATTTTTGTCATTTTTGTCATTTTTGTCATTTTTGTAATTTTAGTCAATTTTGTCAATTTTGTCATTTTTGTCATTTTTGTCATTTTTGTCATTTTTGTCATTTTTGTCATTTTTGTCATTTTTGTCATTTTTGTCATTTTTGTCATTTTTGTCATTTTTGTCATTTTTGTCATTTTTGTCATTTTTGTCATTTTTGTCATTTTTGTCATTTTTGTCATTTTTGTCATTTTTGTCATTTTTGTCATTTTTGTCATTTTTGTCATTTTTGTCATTTTTGTCATTTTTGTCATTTTTGTCATTTTTGTCATTTTTGTCATTTTTGTCATTTTTGTCATTTTTGTCATTTTTGTCATTTTTGTCATTTTTGTCATTTTTGTCATTTTTGTCATTTTTGTCATTTTTGTCATTTTTGTCATTTTTGTCATTTTTGTCATTTTTGTCATTTTTGTCATTTTTGTCATTTTTGTCATTTTCGTCATTTTTGTCATTTTTGTCATTTTTGTCATTTTTGTCATTTTTGTCATTTTTGTCATTTTTGTCATTTTTGTCATTTTTGTCATTTTTGTCATTTTTGTCATTTTTGTCATTTTTGTCATTTTTGTCATTTTTGTCATTTTTGTCATTTTTGTCATTTTTGTCATTTTTGTCATTTTTGTCATTTTTGTCATTTTTGTCATTTTTGTCATTTTTGTCATTTTTGTCATTTTTGTCATTTTTGTCATTTTTGTCATTTTTGTCATTTTTGTCATTTTTGTCATTTTTGTCATTTTTGTCATTTTTGTCATTTTTGTCATTTTTGTCATTTTTGTCATTTTTGTCATTTTTGTCATTTTTGTCATTTTTGTCATTTTTGTCATTTTTGTCATTTTTGTCATTTTTGTCATTTTTGTAATTTTGTCATTTTTTGTCATTTTTGTCATTTTTGTCATTTTTGTCATTTTTGTCATTTTTGTCATTTTTGTCATTTTTGTCATTTTTGTCATTTTTGTCATTTTTGTCATTTTTGTCATTTTTGTCATTTTTGTCATTTTTGTCATTTTTGTCATTTTTGTCATTTTTGTCATTTTTGTCATTTTTGTCGCGGAAACATGAACTATAAATTTTTGCTCAAAGAGTCAATGAATTACTCTATAATATTCAGCAGTTTCATCAAAAGCATTTCCAAACCTTGTGGGTGCTGGT
>NW_026597399.1:0-76086 GCF_029784155.1 Uranotaenia lowii | reverse complement strand
TTAAGCTCAGAATGGCCGAAAAACGCTTCTAAAGGCCAGAAATCGCATTTTAAAGTTGTGATCCCAAATTAAGCTCAGAATGGCCGAAAACGCTTCTAAAGGCCAGAAATCGCATTTTAAAGTTGTGATCCCAAATTAAGCTCAGAATGGCCGAAAAACGCTTCTAAAGGCCAGAAATCGCATTTTAAAGTTGTGATCCCAAATTAAGCTCAGAATGGCCGAAAAACGCTTCTAAAGGCCAGAAATCGCATTTTAAAGTTGTGATCCCAAATTAAGCTCAGAATGGCCGAAAAACGCTTCTAAAGGCCAGAAATCGCATTTTAAAGTTGTGATCCCAAATTAAACTCAGAATCGTCGAAAAACGCTTCTAAAGGACAGAAATCGCATTTTAAAGTTGTGATCCCAAATTAAGCTCAGAATGGCCGAAAAACGCTTCTAAAGGCCAGAAATCGCATTTTAAAGTTGTGATCCCAAATTAAGCTCAGAATGGCCGAAAAACGCTTCTAAAGGACAGAAATCGCATTTTAAAGTTGTGATCCCAAATTAAACTCAGAATCGCCGAAAAACGCTTCTAAAGGACAGAAATCGCATTTTAAAGTTGTGATCCCAAATTAAGCTCAGAATGGCCGAAAAACGCTTCTAAAGGCCAGAAATCGCATTTTAAAGTTGTGATCCCAAATTAAGCTCAGAATGGCCGAAAAACGCTTCTAAAGGACAGAAATCGCATTTTAAAGTTGTGATCCCAAATTAAACTCAGAATCGCCGAAAAACGCTTCTAAAGGACAGAAATCGCATTTTAAAGTTGTGATCCCAAATTAAACTCAGAATCGCCGAAAAACGCTTCTAAAGGCCAGAAATCGCATTTTAAAGTTGTGATCCCAAATTAGGCTCAGAATGGCCGAAAAACGCTTCTAAAGGCCAGAAATCGCATTTTAAAGTTGTGACCCCAAATTAAGCTCAGAATGGCCGAAAAACGCTTCTAAAGGCCAGAAATCGCATTTTAAAGTTGTGATCCCAAATTAAGCTCAGAATGGCCGAAAAACGCTTCTAAAGGCCAGAAATCGCATTTTAAAGTTGTGATCCCAAATTAAACTCAGAATGGCCGAAAAACGCTTCTAAAGGCCAGAAATCGCATTTTAAAGTTGTGATCCCAAATTAAGCTCAGAATGGCCGAAAAACGCTTCTAAAGGCCAGAAATCGCATTTTAAAGTTGTGATCCCAAATTAAGCTCAGAATGGCCGAAAAACGCTTCTAAAGGCCAGAAATCGCATTTTAAAGTTGTGATCCCAAATTAAGCTCAGAATGGCCGAAAAACGCTTCTAAAGGCCAGAAATCGCATTTTAAAGTTGTGATCCCAAATTGTTGCCGACTTTCTCAACTCTTGGATGACCATTCAAACGTGCAGACTTTAAAATTCCCATCTTCCCACCTTCAATCACTATAGATCAATTAAGAATATGAACTCCCTCAAATCTTGCCCAATTGTTGAAAGTGTATGGACGAGGATAATTTAGTTCACAAGGAACGTTTGATCTTCAATGGTGATTACCAAGAACTAACAAATCTCAATGAATCTTGTTGTGTCGATGATAATATCGACAAATATAATCTTTCATCCAATTCGACAAAGTTTCAGTGCAATTGTTTTGTGTAGCAACAGGATGTGACAAAATGTTTGAAATCTTGTTCGTAATGCGTGGAGTCAAAACGCTTTATAATAACGACGTGCAAATGTAATATTCATAACGAGAAAACTGCTTATTTGTAAATATTCTTACGCCTTAAACTAGCTTTACCTTAACATAATCCAGCTGGGTTTCGTTGAACCTGGCTAGGCGACCCATTCGCTTTCTGCTCTCTTGTGCACCACCGATGTCACAGCTGTTTGGCCTTTGCCTAGCAGTAAACACCACTCCTGACTCACTCCTTCTTAATCCTGCGAAGAAGGATTGATCAAAACAAATCCGATTGCGGGATCATGCTGATGTCTTGGTGTAGGCGAGCTGGGATCCAATTCTCACAATTCGAACACATACGCTGTGATTCCACTTGCACAACATATACGGAGAACGAGTAGCTCAGTTCTCTCTTCGTGATGGTGGCCAAACACAATGGCCGTTCATGCACAACACTTATAATCACATGCAAAATCACTTCTTCTTCATCCCTCGGTGGTGAATTCACTTTGGCTTTTCCTTCGATGGTGATCTCGTACGAACCGATTACAGCTGAGCGAGTTGGTTTCGGACACGACTGAAATTCGTCCGCGACGCAAACTGGTGAACGGTTGCGCTTTCACGTCCGACAAGCTGAAGACTTTCGCGGGACAAACTTTCTGCTCTCTGCCCAAACTGAGCTACTGCCTGTTTCGTGCAAATTGGTAAACTCTCACTGTCTCAGATTCTCATTTGAGAAAACCAATACTGATGACGAGATTGGATTAGTTGTGGTACACGTATGTTTCGAAACCGGTGGTTGTTCCAACCTATGCAAAAGCCCTGAAGGCAACGGAATGAGTGAAATGCATTGAAGAAGATAGAAATGTATGTTTACCTCTGTTTGAGGGCTTGCGTGTTCCAATGGGATTCTGCACCCAACTTTCCAATCAGATTTTCTTAACTGTGCTTCGCAGCTGTTGAGAAGTTTAGCATTAAAGATTTGTTCGCTTTTAAATTACTAAAGCTTACCTCAATCTTTTAGAAGATTTCTTATGAGCACAATCTAAGAACGTCTTTTTTGGTCTCGTTTTGTCTCGTACGGAATTCAGAAACACATAATAAACTTGTAATCTATGCACCTCAGCACGTCATTCCTTGGGGTGTGTGAGAAAGTGCATCATTAGAGAACAGTTCGCTTTTAAACTATTAAAGTATACCTTAATTTGCTAGACGATTTCTTATGAGCACAATCTAAGAACGTCTTCTTCGTCTCGTACTCTTGACGGAATTCAGAAACACATAATAAACTTGTAATTCATGCACCTCAGCACGTCATTCCTTCGGGTCTATGATAGAGTGCATCATTAGAGAACAGTTCGCTTTTAAGTTATTAAAGTATACCTTAATCTCTGATAGATTTCTTAAAGATGCTTTTAAGAAATTCTTATCTGTCCCGGGGTGAGCTTGGACCTCAGGCACCTAAGAGCATGCTAGAGCCTCAACATCTAATCGTGTCCTGGTTTTTGCTCCTGTCCTACAACCTCTTTATCGCCTTTCCTTTCGGAGTGCGCTGCCACTTGGCGTGTAGTTCTTACATAAGAACTTGCGGTCGAATTTAGATTCCTAGGGTATAGATGGTTGCATGAACTTCACGAAATGATTTGAGCATGATTCAATATTACCTTCTAAATAATTTAGAACAGGCACGATGGAACCAACGATTCGGCACCAAGCTTTTTGGAATAGGACGGGTTTGGCCTTCAATATATTGTAACTAGAAGACTAACATCAAGATGTTGTCTGCTACGTTGAAGCACGAGATGTTGGAAAATGACTTGGCGGAAGTCTCCTTTTGACAGTGGGCTGATGTGTCAGGCTTGTCAGTTAACGAAAGTACAGCTAGCGTTCGATTTTTTAATCTTAAATTGGACGAAGTATTTCAATTAGACTGGTTCACAGAGCTGCATAATTTGCTTTGCTTACCACTCGGTAATACAACTCCTGTGTACTCCAAAAAGAAATTTTCGTGATTTTCAAAATAATCACGAAAATTTCGCTAACGCTACGTTTGGTTTCCTTATCGCGGAGATACTTATTTTAAGGTCCTGATTCAACATAACTTTCCTCTTTGGATCTCGAATACAGGTGTATCATTCAAGTTATGAACTCCAAACATCATCAAATTACTTTCATGCTTTCACTCAATAAGTGACAAATGTTGCATGTATGGCTAGTTTTCTTAACGTCTACATTGTTATCTTATATTGATGTTTCCTTCATTATTAGGCTCTTTAAGGCGAATTATTACAATAAGCAGTTTCTTTATTCTGTGTATCTGGTAGATTCTATCATTATGCACTGATTTTATATGCTACGAACTTTTCGTGTGTTGCTTTGCGGTTGTCGAATAAGAGTGTTGTAAAGAGATTTGTGTTTATGGTTGTCGAATGGTCATGTTAATGGATTGATCTTTCTGACTATTTGATAGTGATTGATTACGTAGTTGAGTTAAGGTTGATCGTTTATGCTAAGCGTTTTATGCTTGAAGAGTTTGGTCAATTTTTGCATGATGCTGCGGTCTGAGATTGACGAGGTTTCGGTGGTTTTTGTTGGACCTTCGGTCTAATCTAAGGCATGTTTCTTTCATAAATGCTGATGGTCAGCAGGTGAACTGATTACATAGCTGGAATATTTTGGGATTAGTCTGGTTTTATATCCTTTGCGTGGTACACCCCCGTTTTAGAGCTCTTTATGTCTTCGAGAAGGTAATTGTTGCAGCCTTGCTTTTGTCGGATTATGCTAGGAACGAATTTCGGTCCTAATTTCTTGGTACGATGGTCTGCTGCCGAGGATTGTTCGAATGAACGTCGCCAAACGATATCTCCCACTTCTAATTCCCGGTTTCGTGCCCTCATGTCGTATCGTTTCTTGCTGTCTTCATGCGCCTTCTTGATTCGAGTTAATACAAAATGTTGGACATTCTCTATAACTTTCATTCTGAGAATATGGGCTGATGCTGGGTCTTCTAGCGTGTTCAAATTGGCAGTTGGATACCCCTCCGTAAATAAGATGTGGTCTCGCCCAAAGTTACAATAATGAGGACTACATCCCAATGTGTCCTGTTTCGTGGTGTTGATTGCACATACGATCTGCTGGATGTGAAGATCCCAATCTCGTTGATCAATGTCTAATAATGATCTGATACACGTTACAAGCGTGCGATTAGTCCTCTCAGCTGCATTACACATTGGTGTGTAGAATGCCGTTCTCATGTGTGTAACCTTGTATCGCTTAAGGAAGGCTTGAAATGCATGCGACAAGAACTGCGAACCAGAATCTGAGACTATGATCCTAGGAGTTGAAAACCTTAAGAAAACGTATCCTTCCAAGAATGCCACCATCTGTTGAGCGTTTGCGGTGCGAAAAGGTTCTACAATGATGAATTTCGTTATCCAGTCAACCACCACTAGAAGAACTGTAAAACCTTTTCGGGATCGTGTCATTGGTCCTACCCAATCGACAGAGATTAACTCCCAAGGCAATTTGGCTGGCTTAGGGTTTCCTAATGTTGGAGTTAGTGTTGTGTTTGGAGCCTTTGAGGCCTTGCAGACTTCACAGCCTCGAATGTGTCGTTTGATGTCTATTGACATGTTTGGCCAATAATATTCTCTCTGGATCCTGTGTAAGGTTCTCTCATATCCCAAGTGGGCCGCTGTTGGTATGTCGTGAAAGCGCCGTATGATTTCAACCCTATCTGCGCTTGGAATCACCCTTTTCCAGCGATGAGCTCTTCCACCTGTTTCGTCCACGATGGAGCAATTTTTGTACAGGCTTTCTCCCACGATTTTGAAATCTGGGAATTTGTCCCCTTCAGCAGCTACTTTTTTCTTGAGCTCTAAGTACCAGGGATCTGTTGAAATGCTGGTTGAAACTGTGTTGACGATTTCAATCCGACTCAAGCAATCGGGAACTACATTTGCGCTTCCCTTCCTGAAACGGATGTCGAAAGAGTACGCGTTCAAGCGAAGTATCCACCTGGACAATAAAGGAGTGGGATTCTTCATGGTCTTTAGATATAACAAGCTCGAGTGGTCACAATAAACCGTAAAGTGTGTGCCTTCTAGGTATCCTCGAAACTTTTCAATGGCTCTGATTACGGCGAGGCATTCCCTTTGAGTGACTGAATACTTTCTTTCAGCTGGTGACAGTTTTTGTGAAAAGTAAGATATCACGCATTCTCCTTGTTCTCCTTCTTGTGTCAGCACAGCGCCGATTGCCATATCACTGGCGTCACAGGCCACCGCAAATGGCTTGTCGTAATTGGGCGTAGCAAGAACGGGTGCTGATGTTAGTTGGCTTTTCAGGGTTTGAAACGCCTTCTCACACTCATCTGACCATCTGAACTTTATTTTTGATCTGGTCAATTCGGTAAGTGGTGCTGCTGTTTTTGAGAAGTCCCGTATAAAACGTCTGTACCAACCGCACATTCCAATAAATCGTTGGATTTCTTTTTTAGATGTTGGACTTGGGAATTTGGTGATCGCTTCTATCTTCGTTTCATCCACATGCCATCCTTTCTCGTCAAGCACATAGCCAAGATAATTTAAACTTTTGCGACAAAATATTGATTTTTCCGAGTTTATGGTTAATCCTGCCTTATCTAGTCGTCTTGAAATTTCTTCCAATAATTCCAGGTGTTCGTCAAATTTTTCGGTGGCCAGTATTAAATCATCTAGATAGACAAAAACTTTTGGCTCTAGATTTATAAATAAGTGGTTCATGATCCTGGAAAGAGCTTGGCTTGCAGTAGAGAGGCCAAAAGGAACGACGCAGAACTGAAAGTGACCCCGTTGTGGTATTGTAAATGCTGTTTTTTCTTTAGATGAAGGTTCTAGAGGTATTTGCCAAAAAGCTGATTCTAAATCAATCGACGAAAGATAATTTGATCCACTCAAGTTGTTCATGATGGTTGCAATGTGAGGGATGGGATATGCTTCCTGTATTATTATGGAGTTTAGCTTCCGTGCGTCGAGGCAAAGTCTCATTGAACCATCTTTCTTCTTAACTGCCACTGTAGCATTGTTCCAGGGACAACACATTGCCTCTTCTATGACTCCCAAACGTAGCATGCGATCCACTTCTTTGTTTAGATCATCGAGGATGAACTTTGCCATCGGGTAATATTTCTGCTTGAACGGCGGCGACGTTCCGGTGTCGATGCGATGAAAGTACATATTTGTTCGGCCTAGATGACCTTTGTTTTGTGTTGTTGGAAATTTTGCGATTACAGTATGCAGCTGCTCTTTTTGAATATTTGTCAGGGAGTTTATGACCGATGAGTTTTCTACCGTTGTGGTTAAGCCACAAACAACTGCTTTCACCCCGAAGATGTTCCAAAAGTCCATACCTAGGATCAATGATGTTGGCATTGACTCCACAAACAATACTGGCAGGGTATGGGATCTTTGATTATACGCGATTGGAACATGAGCAAAGAATGAAATTTGATGAGCAGAATTGTCTACTGTACGAATCTCTCCTCTGACCAGATACTTCTTGAGCATGTAAGTGTCTGCGATTTTTGTTAACTCTCCCCCGATGAGACTGCACGTTGCCCCACTGTCCAGTAGCCCTCGAAGTTCTTTACCCATGATGGAGATATGAGCATACGGCCTGTTGTCATTGTTGATTGGATTCACAATCGATGACTCAACTTTATGGAAAAACGATAGTTCATAGATACTGGGAATGCTTAAAGAATTGGAAGAACCCTCCTCCCTTATTGAGAGCTCTCCCGGTTTCCGTTTCCCGCGTACAGTAACGGCGCATCCGGCGTCAGCTGTCTCCACCTTGCCAGACAACTCTGACATGTCCTGGTTGTGCATCCTTTTTTTCCACATGTGAAGCAGAATAGAAAAGTCTTTGCATTTGGACACATGAAGTAAGTATGCCCTGGTTTCTCGCATTGCCAGCAGAGTAACGGTTGATTTTTGGTTTGTTGAGAAGCTAAATTATCTGGGATATCTGATTGTCTTGAAGAGTGAAAAGTGTTTTTCGAGTTCAGGTTGAATGCGTTAATGTCCTCGATTACCGTAGAAACAGGTTCATCTGCCTCTGCGCTAACAGCCGCTTCTATTTGTGCGAAGTTGGTATGCTGGTACTCTTCCATACCCATGTCGTTGGAGTGTTTCTCACTTTCTGCAGTCAACATGTTAATTTGTTGTCTACCGAAGCTTGGACGATGTGGTGTTTGTTGCGGGTATTCCTTTGATGCTCCTACTAGTCGATTATTGGGCATGTTGATTGGTCTGGTCCAAGGTGCTCTTTGGACAATTGTGTGACGGTTTTTTAAGGCATACGACCGAGATACTTCGTAGTCCTTGCAAACTCTGACCAATTGATCAATTGTTGTCACTTGTGAAGCCGTAGCTATGGGTACGAAGTCAATATTCAGGTGTGATTTGAGAATGAACAATTTTTCTGATTCTCGCATTGGTGGTTCGATTATCTCGAAAATTGCAATCAAATCTCTGTAGAATGATGAGAACGATTCATTCGCTCCTTGAAAACGCAGGTAGAGGTCTTGCTTAAAGATTTCGGAGTAGTGCGATGGCAAAAATTCATTTTTAATTCCGGTTTTAAACGCTTCCCATGAATCTAAACTTCTGTACGATCTTGTGTACCATTCGAAGGCTCTCCCTTTTAGTAGCTGTTTAACGACACGCAGCAACGCCACGTCATCCATGCCTTCAGTTGTTGCGTACATCTTCACTCGATTCAAAAACTCTCCTAATTTACGAATATCGTTTTCTCCTCCGTACTCTTCTATTTTCCAGCGATGAAGTGGCTGTGAGAATCTGTACGCGCCATGATACTCTTCTACTCTGTTATGCTGAGTCGCGGTGTTTAATGATGGAAAGCCGGATTCATGCCCTACCTGTTCTGGTCCAGGTCCTCCTTGAGCTCTACGAGGGTGAAAGTACGAAAAATCGGGTTGTTGTTGCTGCTGCTGCTGCTGGTATTGCTGTTGCTGAAACTGCTGTTGAGAAACCTGCTGCTCGAGGTGATAACGCTTTGCCCTTTCTTCATTCAAGCTCCGCTGCATCTGTTCGTATTGCTCTTGGAGTTGAGCGAATTGTTGCACTTGTATCTGTTGTTGTCGAATAACATCTTCGTACTGGAATTGCCTGTTGTTATTTGGTGGTGATGAATTTGGAATGTGCTGTAACGAACTCCTTGGTTGTAGTTCAGACTGCTGTTGATTCCCTAATTTGTATTCAGGATGACGCCTCTCGTTATTCCTTTTTTGTTCTAGCTTTTGTTGTTCGAATTGATGTTGCTCCCATTTCAATTGTTCCCTCTGCTGTTGAAGCTGCTGCCGTTGTTCCTGGATGTCCTGTTCTTTTTGTAGTTGTTCTAGCTGATTTCGTTCTGTTATCTGTTGCTGCTCTTGTCGTTGCTGTTGTTCTCTTTCGTCGTTGTGTTGCTGACCAATGATCACGTGTTGTTGTAGGACTTCCTTTATGCTTGATTGCAGGTTCGAGTTTTTTAGCCTGTCCAAAGTATCTTTATCAGTAGGTAATATGTCCTGATCCCCTGCGGTTCCTTCTGTTGCCGTTGTTCCCGACTGTTCAAAACACAGAACGATTTTGGACAATGCTGCTTCAACTTTGGAGATGGTTTTATTGGCATTTGCTGTTATTAACGAATCCTGAATAAGAGACAATCTGAAACGGTAATGTAGTAGCCTGGATTGGTATTTCTTAAGAATCGGTAACGATTTTTGTCGTATGGCAGCTTCTACCAGATGAATAACTGGTGAAATCCTCGCTTGGCATTGGTAAATGTTATCTACGTCAGTCGCTACGTGGGTTGAAGAAGTGGGGATATTCTTATCCTTGGCTTCTGTGTCTAAGATTTCCTTCAGCGTCTTCAATTTTGATTTTCGATCCATACTTGGGAGCATTTTTACTCTTCGCAAATTTAATTCGAAGAGTAGCTCCTCATCTTCTAGGTGGTTGATATCCATTTTAAATGTAGCACCTCAATATAAACACTTCTCACAAGATTTGATTCACTTTGACTATTGTTGACTCCTAACGATTGATAAGTATCGCGGATTATTACGTTGGGCGCCAATGTTGCCGACTTTCTCAACTCTTGGATGACCATTCAAACGTGCAGACTATAAAATTCCCATCTTCCCACCTTCAATCACTATAGATCAATTAAGAATATGAACTCCCTCAAATCTTGCCCAATTGTTGAAAGTGTATGGACGAGGATAATTTAGTTCACAAGGAACGTTTGATCTTCAATGGTGATTACCAAGAACTAACAAATCTCAATGAATCTTGTTGTGTCGATGATAATATCGACAAATATAATCTTTCATCCAATTCGACAAAGTTTCAGTGCAATTGTTTTGTGTAGCAACAGGATGTGACAAAATGTTTGAAATCTTGTTCGTAATGCGTGGAGTCAAAACGCTTTATAATAACGACGTGCAAATGTAATATTCATAACGAGAAAACTGCTTATTTGTAAATATTCTTACGCCTTAAACTAGCTTTACCTTAACATAATCCAGCTGGGTTTCGTTGAACCTGGCTAGGCGACCCATTCGCTTTCTGCTCTCTTGTGCACCACCGATGTCACAGCTGTTTGGCCTTTGCCTAGCAGTAAACACCACTCCTGACTCACTCCTTCTTAATCCTGCGAAGAAGGATTGATCAAAACAAATCCGATTGCGGGATCATGCTGATGTCTTGGTGTAGGCGAGCTGGGATCCAATTCTCACAATTCGAACACATACGCTGTGATTCCACTTGCACAACATATACGGAGAACGAGTAGCTCAGTTCTCTCTTCGTGATGGTGGCCAAACACAATGGCCGTTCATGCACAACACTTATAATCACATGCAAAATCACTTCTTCTTCATCCCTCGGTGGTGAATTCACTTTGGCTTTTCCTTCGATGGTGATCTCGTACGAACCGATTACAGCTGAGCGAGTTGGTTTCGGACACGACTGAAATTCGTCCGCGACGCAAACTGGTGAACGGTTGCGCTTTCACGTCCGACAAGCTGAAGACTTTCGCGGGACAAACTTTCTGCTCTCTGCCCAAACTGAGCTACTGCCTGTTTCGTGCAAATTGGTAAACTCTCACTGTCTCAGATTCTCATTTGAGAAAACCAATACTGATGACGAGATTGGATTAGTTGTGGTACACGTATGTTTCGAAACCGGTGGTTGTTCCAACCTATGCAAAAGCCCTGAAGGCAACGGAATGAGTGAAATGCATTGAAGAAGATAGAAATGTATGTTTACCTCTGTTTGAGGGCTTGCGTGTTCCAATGGGATTCTGCACCCAACTTTCCAATCAGATTTTCTTAACTGTGCTTCGCAGCTGTTGAGAAGTTTAGCATTAAAGATTTGTTCGCTTTTAAATTACTAAAGCTTACCTCAATCTTTTAGAAGATTTCTTATGAGCACAATCTAAGAACGTCTTTTTTGGTCTCGTTTTGTCTCGTACGGAATTCAGAAACACATAATAAACTTGTAATCTATGCACCTCAGCACGTCATTCCTTGGGGTGTGTGAGAAAGTGCATCATTAGAGAACAGTTCGCTTTTAAACTATTAAAGTATACCTTAATTTGCTAGACGATTTCTTATGAGCACAATCTAAGAACGTCTTCTTCGTCTCGTACTCTTGACGGAATTCAGAAACACATAATAAACTTGTAATTCATGCACCTCAGCACGTCATTCCTTCGGGTCTATGATAGAGTGCATCATTAGAGAACAGTTCGCTTTTAAGTTATTAAAGTATACCTTAATCTCTGATAGATTTCTTAAAGATGCTTTTAAGAAATTCTTATCTGTCCCGGGGTGAGCTTGGACCTCAGGCACCTAAGAGCATGCTAGAGCCTCAACATCTAATCGTGTCCTGGTTTTTGCTCCTGTCCTACAACCTCTTTATCGCCTTTCCTTTCGGAGTGCGCTGCCACTTGGCGTGTAGTTCTTACATAAGAACTTGCGGTCGAATTTAGATTCCTAGGGTATAGATGGTTGCATGAACTTCACGAAATGATTTGAGCATGATTCAATATTACCTTCTAAATAATTTAGAACAGGCACGATGGAACCAACGATTCGGCACCAAGCTTTTTGGAATAGGACGGGTTTGGCCTTCAATATATTGTAACTAGAAGACTAACATCAAGATGTTGTCTGCTACGTTGAAGCACGAGATGTTGGAAAATGACTTGGCGGAAGTCTCCTTTTGACAGTGGGCTGATGTGTCAGGCTTGTCAGTTAACGAAAGTACAGCTAGCGTTCGATTTTTTAATCTTAAATTGGACGAAGTATTTCAATTAGACTGGTTCACAGAGCTGCATAATTTGCTTTGCTTACCACTCGGTAATAAAATTAAGCTCAGAATGGCCGAAAAACGCTTCTAAAGGCCAGAAATCGCATTTTAAAGTTGTGATCCCAAATTAAGCTCAGAATGGCCGAAAAACGCTTCTAAAGGCCAGAAATCGCATTTTAAAGTTGTGATCCCAAATTAAGCTCAGAATGGCCGAAAAACGCTTCTAAAGGCCAGAAATCGCATTTTAAAGTTGTGATCCCAAATTAAACTCAGAATCGCCGAAAAACGCTTCTAAAGGCCAGAAATCGCATTTTAAAGTTGTGATCCCAAATTAAGCTCAGAATGGCCGAAAAAAGCTTCTAAAGGCCAGAAATCGCATTTTAAAGTTGTGATCCCAAATTAAGCTCAGAATGGCCGAAAAACGCTTCTAAAGGCCAGAAATCGCATTTTAAAGTTGTGATCCCAAATTAAGCTCCGAATGGCCGAAAAACGCTTCTAAAGGCCAGAAATCGCATTTTAAAGTTGTGATCCCAAATTAAGCTCAGAATGGCCGAAAAACGCTTCTAAAGGCCAGAAATCGCATTTTAAAGTTGTGATCCCAAATTAAGCTCAGAATGGCCGAAAAACGCTTCTAAAGGCCAGAAATCGCATTTTAAAGTTGTGATCCCAAATTAAGCTCAGAATGGCCGAAAAACGCTTCTAAAGGCCAGAAATCGCATTTTAAAGTTGTGATCCCAAATTAAGCTCAGAATGGCCGAAAAACGCTTCTAAAGGCCAGAAATCGCATTTTAAAGTTGTGATCCCAAATTAAACTCAGAATCGCCGAAAAACGCTTCTAAAGGCCAGAAATCGCATTTTAAAGTTGTGATCCCAAATTAAACTCAGAATCGCCGAAAAACGCTTCTAAAGGCCAGAAATCGCATTTTAAAGTTGTGATCCCAAATTAAGCTCAGAATGGCCGAAAAAAGCTTCTAAAGGCCAGAAATCGCATTTTAAAGTTGTGATCCCAAATTAAGCTCAGAATGGCCGAAAAACGCTTCTAAAGGCCAGAAATCGCATTTTAAAGTTGTGATCCCAAATTAAGCTCAGAATGGCCGAAAAACGCTTCTAAAGGCCAGAAATCGCATTTTAAAGTTGTGATCCCAAATTAAACTCAGAATCGCCGAAAAACGCTTCTAAAGGACAGAAATCGCATTTTAAAGTTGTGATCCCAAATTAAGCTCAGAATGGCCGAAAAACGCTTCTAAAGGCCAGAAATCGCATTTTAAAGTTGTGATCCCAAATTAAGCTCAGAATGGCCGAAAAACGCTTCTAAAGGCCAGAAATCGCATTTTAAAGTTGTGATCCCAAATTAAGCTCAGAATGGCCGAAAAACGCTTCTAAAGGCCAGAAATCGCATTTTAAAGTTGTGATCCCAAATTAAACTCAGAATCGCCGAAAAACGCTTCTAAAGGACAGAAATCGCATTTTAAAGTTGTGATCCCAAATTAAGCTCAGAATGGCCGAAAAACGCTTCTAAAGGCCAGAAATCGCATTTTAAAGTTGTGATCCCAAATTAAGCTCAGAATGGCCGAAAAACGCTTCTAAAGGCCAGAAATCGCATTTTAAAGTTGTGATCCCAAATTAAGCTCAGAATGGCCGAAAAACGCTTCTAAAGGCCAGAAATCGCATTTTAAAGTTGTGATCCCAAATTAAGCTCAGAATGGCCGAAAAAAGCTTCTAAAGGCCAGAAATCGCATTTTAAAGTTGTGATCCCAAATTAAGCTCAGAATGGCCGAAAAACGCTTCTAAAGGCCAGAAATCGCATTTTAAAGTTGTGATCCCAAATTAAGCTCAGAATGGCCGAAAAACGCTTCTAAAGGCCAGAAATCGCATTTTAAAGTTGTGATCCCAAATTAAGCTCAGAATGGCCGAAAAACGCTTCTAAAGGCCAGAAATCGCATTTTAAAGTTGTGATCCCAAATTAAACTCAGAATCGTCGAAAAACGCTTCTAAAGGACAGAAATCGCATTTTAAAGTTGTGATCCCAAATTAAGCTCAGAATGGCCGAAAAACGCTTCTAAAGGCCAGAAATCGCATTTTAAAGTTGTGATCCCAAATTAAGCTCAGAATGGCCGAAAAACGCTTCTAAAGGCCAGAAATCGCATTTTAAAGTTGTGATCCCAAATTAAGCTCAGAATGGCCGAAAAACGCTTCTAAAGGCCAGAAATCGCATTTTAAAGTTGTGATCCCAAATTAAGCTCAGAATGGCCGAAAAACGCTTCTAAAGGCCAGAAATCGCATTTTAAAGTTGTGATCCCAAATTAAACTCAGAATCGCCGAAAAACGCTTCTAAAGGACAGAAATCGCATTTTAAAGTTGTGATCCCAAATTAAGCTCAGAATGGCCGAAAAACGCTTCTAAAGGCCAGAAATCGCATTTTAAAGTTGTGATCCCAAATTAAGCTCAGAATGGCCGAAAAAAGCTTCTAAAGGCCAGAAATCGCATTTTAAAGTTGTGATCCCAAATTAAGCTCAGAATGGCCGAAAAACGCTTCTAAAGGCCAGAAATCGCATTTTAAAGTTGTGATCCCAAATTAAGCTCAGAATGGCCGAAAAACGCTTCTAAAGGCCAGAAATCGCATTTTAAAGTTGTGATCCCAAATTAAACTCAGAATCGCCGAAAAACGCTTCTAAAGGACAGAAATCGCATTTTAAAGTTGTGATCCCAAATTAAGCTCAGAATGGCCGAAAAACGCTTCTAAAGGCCAGAAATCGCATTTTAAAGTTGTGATCCCAAATTAAGCTCAGAATGGCCAAAAAACGCTTCTAAAGGCCAGAAATCGCATTTTAAAGTTGT
This sequence comes from Uranotaenia lowii, assembly GCF_029784155.1. Lineage (NCBI taxonomy): Eukaryota > Metazoa > Arthropoda > Insecta > Diptera > Culicidae > Uranotaenia > Uranotaenia lowii. The sequence continues at coordinate 61,214 of NW_026597399.1, read as the reverse complement.
GATCCCAAATTAAGCTCAGAATGGCCGAAAAACGCTTCTAAAGGCCAGAAATCGCATTTTAAAGTTGTGATCCCAAATTAAGCTCAGAATGGCCGAAAAACGCTTCTAAAGGCCAGAAATCGCATTTTAAAGTTGTGATCCCAAATTAAGCTCAGAATGGCCGAAAAACGCTTCTAAAGGCCAGAAATCGCATTTTAAAGTTGTGATCCCAAATTAAGCTCAGAATGGCCGAAAAATGCTTCTAAAGGCCAGAAATCGCATTTTAAAGTTGTGATCCCAAATTAAGCTCAGAATGGCCGAAAAACGCTTCTAAAGGCCAGAAATCGCATTTTAAAGTTGTGATCCCAAATTAAACTCAGAATCGCCGAAAAACGCTTCTAAAGGACAGAAATCGCATTTTAAAGTTGTGATCCCAAATTAAGCTCAGAATGGCCGAAAAACGCTTCTAAAGGCCAGAAATCGCATTTTAAAGTTGTGATCCCAAATTAAGCTCAGAATGGCCGAAAAACGCTTCTAAAGGCCAGAAATCGCATTTTAAAGTTGTGATCCCAAATTAAACTCAGAATGGCCGAAAAACGCTTCTAAAGGCCAGAAATCGCATTTTAAAGTTGTGATCCCAAATTAAGCTCAGAATGGCCGAAAAACGCTTCTAAAGGCCAGAAATCGCATTTTAAAGTTGTGATCCCAAATTAAACTCAGAATCGCCGAAAAACGCTTCTAAAGGACAGAAATCGCATTTTAAAGTTGTGATCCCAAATTAAGCTCAGAATGGCCGAAAAACGCTTCTAAAGGCCAGAAATCGCATTTTAAAGTTGTGATCCCAAATTAAGCTCAGAATGGCCGAAAAACGCTTCTAAAGGCCAGAAATCGCATTTTAAAGTTGTGATCCCAAATTAAGCTCAGAATGGCCGAAAAACGCTTCTAAAGGCCAGAAATCGCATTTTAAAGTTGTGATCCCAAATTAAGCTCAGAATGGCCGAAAAACGCTTCTAAAGGCCAGAAATCGCATTTTAAAGTTGTGATCCCAAATTAAGCTCAGAATGGCCGAAAAACGCTTCTAAAGGCCAGAAATCGCATTTTAAAGTTGTGATCCCAAATTAAACTCAGAATCGCCGAAAAACGCTTCTAAAGGACAGAAATCGCATTTTAAAGTTGTGATCCCAAATTAAGCTCAGAATGGCCGAAAAACGCTTCTAAAGGCCAGAAATCGCATTTTAAAGTTGTGATCCCAAATTAAGCTCAGAATGGCCGAAAAACGCTTCTAAAGGCCAGAAATCGCATTTTAAAGTTGTGATCCCAAATTAAGCTCAGAATGGCCGAAAAACGCTTCTAAAGGCCAGAAATCGCATTTTAAAGTTGTGATCCCAAATTAAGCTCAGAATGGCCGAAAAACGCTTCTAAAGGCCAGAAATCGCATTTTAAAGTTGTGATCCCAAATTAAACTCAGAATCGCCGAAAAACGCTTCTAAAGGACAGAAATCGCATTTTAAAGTTGTGATCCCAAATTAAGCTCAGAATGGCCGAAAAACGCTTCTAAAGGCCAGAAATCGCATTTTAAAGTTGTGATCCCAAATTAAGCTCAGAATGGCCGAAAAACGCTTCTAAAGGCCAGAAATCGCATTTTAAAATTGTGATTCCAAATTAAGCTCAGAATGGCCGAAAAACGCTTCTAAAGGCCAGAAATCGCATTTTAAAGTTGTGATCCCAAATTAAGCTCAGAATGGCCGAAAAACGCTTCTAAAGGCCAGAAATCGCATTTTAAAGTTGTGATCCCAAATTAAGCTCAGAATGGCCGAAAAACGCTTCTAAAGGCCAGAAAACACATTTTAAAATTGTGATCCCAAATTAAGCTCAGAATGGCCGAAAAACGCTTCTAAAGGCCAGAAATCGCATTTTAAAATTGTGATCCCAAATTAAGCTCAGAATGGCCGAAAAACGCTTCTAAAGGCCAGAAAACACATTTTAAAATTGTGATCCCAAATTAAGCTCAGAATGGCCGAAAAACGCTTCTAAAGGCCAGAAATCGCATTTTAAAGTTGTGATCCCAAATTAAGCTCAGAATCGCCGAAAAACGCTTCTAAAGGCCAGAAATCGCATTTTAAAGTTGTGATCCCAAATTAAGCTCAGAATGGCCGAAAAACGTTTCTAAAGGCCAGAAAACACATTTTAAAATTGTGATCCCAAATTAAGCTCAGAATGGCCAAAAAACGCTTCTAAAGGCCAGAAATCGCATTTTAAAGTTGTGATCCCAAATTAAGCTCAGAATGGCCAAAAAACGCTTCTAAAGGCCAGAAATCGCATTTTAAAGTTGTGATCCCAAATTAAGCTCAGAATGGCCGAAAAACGCTTCTAAAGGCCAGAAAACACATTTTAAAATTGTGATCCCAAATTAAGCTCAGAATGGCCGAAAAACGCTTCTAAAGGCCAGAAATCGCATTTTAAAGTTGTGATCCCAAATTAAGCTCAGAATGGCCGAAAAACGCTTCTAAAGGCCAGAAATCGCATTTTAAAGTTGTGATCCCAAATTAAGCTCAGAATCGCCGAAAAACGCTTCTAAAGGCCAGAAATCGCATTTTAAAGTTGTGATCCCAAATTAAGCTCAGAATGGCCGAAAAACGCTTCTAAAGGCCAGAAAACACATTTTAAAATTGTGATCCCAAATTAAGCTCAGAATGGCCGAAAAACGCTTCTAAAGGCCAGAAATCGCATTTTAAAATTGTGATTCCAAATTAAGCTCAGAATGGCCGAAAAACGCTTCTAAAGGCCAGAAATCGCATTTTAAAGTTGTGATCCCAAATTAAGCTCAGAATGGCCGAAAAACGCTTCTAAAGGCCAGAAATCGCATTTTAAAGTTGTGATCCCAAATTAAGCTCAGAATGGCCGAAAAACGCTTCTAAAGGCCAGAAAACACATTTTAAAATTGTGATCCCAAATTAAGCTCAGAATGGCCGAAAAACGCTTCTAAAGGCCAGAAATCGCATTTTAAAGTTGTGATCCCAAATTAAGCTCAGAATGGCCAAAAAACGCTTCTAAAGGACAGAAATCGCATTTTAAAGTTGTGATCCCAAATTAAGCTCAGAATGGCCGAAAAACGCTTCTAAAGGCCAGAAAACACATTTTAAAATTGTGATCCCAAATTAAGCTCAGAATGGCCGAAAAACGCTTCTAAAGGCCAGAAATCGCATTTTAAAGTTGTGATCCCAAATTAAGCTCAGAATGGCCGAAAAACGCTTCTAAAGGCCAGAAATCGCATTTTAAAGTTGTGATCCCAAATTAAGCTCAGAATCGCCGAAAAACGCTTCTAAAGGCCAGAAATCGCATTTTAAAGTTGTGATCCCAAATTAAGCTCAGAATGGCCGAAAAACGCTTCTAAAGGCCAGAAAACACATTTTAAAATTGTGATCCCAAATTAAGCTCAGAATGGCCGAAAAACGCTTCTAAAGGCCAGAAATCGCATTTTAAAGTTGTGATCCCAAATTAAGCTCAGAATGGCCGAAAAACGTTTCTAAAGGCCAGAAATCGCATTTTAAAGTTGTGATCCCAAATTAAGCTCAGAATGGCCGAAAAACGCTTCTAAAGGCCAGAAAACACATTTTAAAATTGTGATCCCAAATTAAGCTCAGAATGGCCGAAAAACGCTTCTAAAGGCCAGAAATCGCATTTTAAAGTTGTGATCCCAAATTAAGCTCAGAATCGCCGAAAAACGCTTCTAAAGGCCAGAAATCGCATTTTAAAGTTGTGATCCCAAATTAAGCTCAGAATGGCCGAAAAACGTTTCTAAAGGCCAGAAAACACATTTTAAAATTGTGATCCCAAATTAAGCTCAGAATGGCCAAAAAACGCTTCTAAAGGCCAGAAATCGCATTTTAAAGTTGTGATCCCAAATTAAGCTCAGAATGGCCAAAAAACGCTTCTAAAGGCCAGAAATCGCATTTTAAAGTTGTGATCCCAAATTAAGCTCAGAATCGCCGAAAAACGCTTCTTAAGGCCAGAAATCGCATTTTAAAGTTGTGATCCCAAATTAAGCTCAGAATGGCCGAAAAACGCTTCTAAAGGCCAGAAATCGCATTTTAAAGTTGTGATCCCAAATTAAGCTCAGAATGGCCGAAAAACGTTTCTAAAGGCCAGAAATCGCATTTTAAAGTTGTGATCCCAAATTAAGCTCAGAATGGCCGAAAAACGCTTCTAAAGGCCAGAAAACACATTTTAAAATTGTGATCCCAAATTAAGCTCAGAATGGCCGAAAAACGCTTCTAAAGGCCAGAAATCGCATTTTAAAGTTGTGATCCCAAATTAAGCTCAGAATCGCCGAAAAACGCTTCTAAAGGCCAGAAATCGCATTTTAAAGTTGTGATCCCAAATTAAGCTCAGAATGGCCGACAAACGGTTCTAAAGGCCAGAAATCGCATTTTAAAGTTGTGATCCCAAATTAAGCTCAGAATGGCCGAAAAACGCTTCTAAAGGCCAGAAAACACATTTTAAAATTGTGATCCCAAATTAAGCTCAGAATGGCCAAAAAACGCTTCTAAAGGCCAGAAATCGCATTTTAAAGTTGTGATCCCAAATTAAGCTCAGAATCGCCGAAAAACGCTTCTAAAGGCCAGAAATCGCATTTTAAAGTTGTGATCCCAAATTAAGCTCAGAATGGCCGAAAAACGCTTCTAAAGGCCAGAAATCGCATTTTAAAGTTGTGATCCCAAATTAAGCTCAGAATGGCCGAAAAACGTTTCTAAAGGCCAGAAATCGCATTTTAAAGTTGTGATCCCAAATTAAGCTCAGAATGGCCGAAAAACGCTTCTAAAGGCCAGAAATCGCATTTTAAAGTTGTGATCCCAAATTAAGCTCAGAATGGCCGAAAAACGTTTCTAAAGGCCAGAAATCGCATTTTAAAGTTGTGATCCCAAATTAAGCTCAGAATGGCCGAAAAACGCTTCTAAAGGCCAGAAAACACATTTTAAAATTGTGATCCCAAATTAAGCTCAGAATGGCCGAAAAACGCTTCTAAAGGCCAGAAATCGCATTTTAAAGTTGTGATCCCAAATTAAACTCAGAATGGCCGAAAAACGCTTCTAAAGGCCAGAAATCGCATTTTAAAGTTGTGATCCCAAATTAAGCTCAGAATGGCCGAAAAACGCTTCTAAAGGCCAGAAATCGCATTTTAAAGTTGTGATCCCAAATTAAACTCAGAATCGCCGAAAAACGCTTCTAAAGGACAGAAATCGCATTTTAACCCTTTAATGCATGACTTTTTTAAAATAAGAATTCCAGTTATTGAATCAGTGAAATAATAACATTTTAATTCGAATATCAAAACTCAACAGGTTTGAAGTCATTATTTTGAGGAGTACAGAAGTTGTGGCCCATTAAAGTTGAAAAATATTTTTTGAAATTCTTAGTTCTTTTCAATACGGTTTTGCTAATTTCTTCAAAACCTTATAAGTTGGGTGCAGGAAGGTGTTTGTGATTGATGGAGATCAAAAAATTTGTTAGAATTTTAAAATCTGAAGAAATAACAGCGATTTTCCAAAAACTACTTTTTTCAAAAAAAAATAAATAAATTTGATTTATGCAATTTTTTTGCATACTTTGTTCGATATCTCACACAAACATTAAATATCGTAATAAAAATACCATGGGCTAATTTCTTTTAATCTCTAAAATATTTTTTGTGAATACATCACTCAAAAATATCCACGTGTTTTCAAGATATTCGTATTTTGATTAGTGTTGTTTTAAAACAACACTATGCATTAAAGGGTTAAAGTTGTGATCCCAAATTAAGCTCAGAATGGCCGAAAAACGCTTCTAAAGGCCAGAAATCGCATTTTAAAGTTGTGATCCCAAATTAAGCTCAGAATGGCCGAAAAACGCTTCTAAAGGCCAGAAATCGCATTTTAAAGTTGTGATCCCAAATTAAACTCAGAATCGCCGAAAAACGCTTCTAAAGGACAGAAATCGCATTTTAAAGTTGTGATCCCAAATTAAGCTCAGAATGGCCGAAAAACGCTTCTAAAGGCCAGAAATCGCATTTTAAAGTTGTGATCCCAAATTAAGCTCAGAATGGCCGAAAAAAGCTTCTAAAGGCCAGAAATCGCATTTTAAAGTTGTGATCCCAAATTAAGCTCAGAATGGCCGAAAAACGCTTCTAAAGGCCAGAAATCGCATTTTAAAGTTGTGATCCCAAATTAAGCTCAGAATGGCCGAAAAACGCTTCTAAAGGCCAGAAATCGCATTTTAAAGTTGTGATCCCAAATTAAGCTCAGAATGGCCGAAAAACGCTTCTAAAGGCCAGAAATCGCATTTTAAAGTTGTGATCCCAAATTAAACTCAGAATCGCCGAAAAACGCTTCTAAAGGACAGAAATCGCATTTTAAAGTTGTGATCCCAAATTAAGCTCAGAATGGCCGAAAAACGCTTCTAAAGGCCAGAAATCGCATTTTAAAGTTGTGATCCCAAATTAAGCTCAGAATGGCCGAAAAACGCTTCTAAAGGCCAGAAATCGCATTTTAAAGTTGTGATCCCAAATTAAGCTCAGAATGGCCGAAAAACGCTTCTAAAGGACAGAAATCGCATTTTAAAGTTGTGATCCCAAATTAAGCTCAGAATGGCCGAAAAACGCTTCTAAAGGCCAGAAATCGCATTTTAAAGTTGTGATCCCAAATTAAACTCAGAATCGCCGAAAAACGCTTCTAAAGGACAGAAATCGCATTTTAACGTTGTGATCCCAAATTAAGCTCAGAATGGCCGAAAAACGCTTCTAAAGGCCAGAAATCGCATTTTAAAGTTGTGATCCCAAATTAAGCTCAGAATGGCCGAAAAACGCTTCTAAAGGCCAGAAATCGCATTTTAAAGTTGTGATCCCAAATTAAGCTCAGAATGGCCGAAAAACGCTTCTAAAGGCCAGAAATCGCATTTTAAAGTTGTGATCCCAAATTAAGCTCAGAATGGCCGAAAAACGCTTCTAAAGGCCAGAAATCGCATTTTAAAGTTGTGATCCCAAATTAAGCTCAGAATGGCCGAAAAACGCTTCTAAAGGCCAGAAATCGCATTTTAAAGTTGTGATCCCAAATTAAACTCAGAATCGCCGAAAAACGCTTCTAAAGGACAGAAATCGCATTTTAAAGTTGTGATCCCAAATTAAGCTCAGAATGGCCGAAAAACGCTTCTAAAGGCCAGAAATCGCATTTTAAAGTTGTGATCCCAAATTAAGCTCAGAATGGCCGAAAAACGCTTCTAAAGGCCAGAAATCGCATTCTAAAGTTGTGATCCCAAATTAAGCTCCGAATGGCCGAAAAACGCTTCTAAAGGCCAGAAATCGCATTTTAAAGTTGTGATCCCAAATTAAGCTCAGAATGGCCGAAAAACGCTTCTAAAGGCCAGAAATCGCATTTTAAAGTTGTGATCCCAAATTAAACTCAGAATCGCCGAAAAACGCTTCTAAAGGACAGAAATCGCATTTTAAAGTTGTGATCCCAAATTAAGCTCAGAATGGCCGAAAAACGCTTCTAAAGGCCAGAAATCGCATTTTAAAGTTGTGATCCCAAATTAAGCTCAGAATGGCCGAAAAACGCTTCTAAAGGCCAGATATCGCATTCTAAAGTTGTGATCCCAAATTAAGCTCCGAATGGCCGAAAAACGCTTCTAAAGGCCAGAAATCGCATTTTAAAGTTGTGATCCCAAATTAAGCTCAGAATGGCCGAAAAACGCTTCTAAAGGCCAGAAATCGCATTTTAAAGTTGTGATCCCAAATTAAGCTCAGAATGGCCGAAAAACGCTTCTAAAGGCCAGAAATCGCATTTTAAAGTTGTGATCCCAAATTAAGCTCAGAATGGCCGAAAAACGCTTCTAAAGGCCAGAAATCGCATTTTAAAGTTGTGATCCCAAATTAAGCTCAGAATGGCCGAAAAACGCTTCTAAAGGCCAGAAATCGCATTCTAAAGTTGTGATCCCAAATTAAGCTCCGAATGGCCGAAAAACGCTTCTAAAGGCCAGAAATCGCATTTTAAAGTTGTGATCCCAAATTAAGCTCAGAATGGCCGAAAAACGCTTCTAAAGGCCAGAAATCGCATTTTAAAGTTGTGATCCCAAATTAAACTCAGAATCGCCGAAAAACGCTTCTAAAGGACAGAAATCGCATTTTAAAGTTGTGATCCCAAATTAAGCTCAGAATGGCCGAAAAACGCTTCTAAAGGCCAGAAATCGCATTTTAAAGTTGTGATCCCAAATTAAGCTCAGAATGGCCGAAAAACGCTTCTAAAGGCCAGAAATCGCATTCTAAAGTTGTGATCCCAAATTAAGCTCCGAATGGCCGAAAAACGCTTCTAAAGGCCAGAAATCGCATTTTAAAGTTGTGATCCCAAATTAAGCTCAGAATGGCCGAAAAACGCTTCTAAAGGCCAGAAATCGCATTTTAAAGTTGTGATCCCAAATTAAGCTCAGAATGGCCGAAAAACGCTTCTAAAGGCCAGAAATCGCATTTTAAAGTTGTGATCCCAAATTAAGCTCAGAATGGCCGAAAAACGCTTCTAAAGGCCAGAAATCGCATTTTAAAGTTGTGATCCCAAATTAAGCTCAGAATGGCCGAAAAACGCTTCTAAAGGCCAGAAATCGCATTTTAAAGTTGTGATCCCAAATTAAGCTCAGAATGGCCGAAAAACGCTTCTAAAGGCCAGAAATCGCATTTTAAAGTTGTGATCCCAAATTAAGCTCAGAATGGCCGAAAAACGCTTCTAAAGGACAGAAATCGCATTTTAAAGTTGTGATCCCAAATTAAGCTCAGAATGGCCGAAAAACGCTTCTAAAGGCCAGAAATCGCATTTTAAAGTTGTGATCCCAAATTAAGCTCAGAATCGCCGAAAAACGCTTCTAAAGGCCAGAAATCGCATTTTAAAGTTGTGATCCCAAATTAAGCTCAGAATGGCCGAAAAACGCTTCTAAAGGCCAGAAATCGCATTTTAAAGTTGTGATCCCAAATTAAGCTCAGAATCGCCGAAAAACGCTTCTAAAGGCCAGAAATCGCATTTTAAAGTTGTGATCCCAAATTAAGCTCAGAATGGCCGAAAAACGCTTCTAAAGGCCAGAAATCGCATTTTAAAGTTGTGATCCCAAATTAAGCTCAGAATGGCCGAAAAACGCTTCTAAAGGCCAGAAATCGCATTTTAAAGTTGTGATCCCAAATTAAGCTCAGAATGGCCGAAAAACGCTTCTAAAGGCCAGAAATCGCATTTTAAAGTTGTGATCCCAAATTAAGCTCAGAATGGCCGAAAAACGCTTCTAAAGGCCAGAAATCGCATTTTAAAGTTGTGATCCCAAATTAAGCTCAGAATGGCCGAAAAACGCTTCTAAAGGCCAGAAATCGCATTTTAAAGTTGTGATCCCAAATTAAGCTCAGAATGGCCGAAAAACGCTTCTAAAGGCCAGAAATCGCATTTTAAAGTTGTGATCCCAAATTAAGCTCAGAATGGCCGAAAAACGCTTCTAAAGGCCAGAAATCGCATTTTAAAGTTGTGATCCCAAATTAAGCTCAGAATGGCCGAAAAACGCTTCTAAAGGCCAGAAATCGCATTTTAAAGTTGTGATCCCAAATTAAGCTCAGAATGGCCGAAAAACGCTTCTAAAGGCCAGAAATCGCATTTTAAAGTTGTGATCCCAAATTAAGCTCAGAATGGCCGAAAAACGCTTCTAAAGGCCAGAAATCGCATTTTAAAGTTGTGATCCCAAATTAAGCTCAGAATCGCCGAAAAACGCTTCTAAAGGCCAGAAATCGCATTTTAAAGTTGTGATCCCAAATTAAGCTCAGAATGGCCGAAAAACGCTTCTAAAGGCCAGAAATCGCATTTTAAAGTTGTGATCCCAAATTAAGCTCAGAATCGCCGAAAAACGCTTCTAAAGGCCAGAAATCGCATTTTAAAGTTGTGATCCCAAATTAAGCTCAGAATGGCCGAAAAACGCTTCTAAAGGCCAGAAATCGCATTTTAAAGTTGTGATCCCAAATTAAGCTCAGAATGGCCGAAAAACGCTTCTAAAGGCCAGAAATCGCATTTTAAAGTTGTGATCCCAAATTAAGCTCAGAATGGCCGAAAAACGCTTCTAAAGGCCAGAAATCGCATTTTAAAGTTGTGATCCCAAATTAAGCTCAGAATGGCCGAAAAACGCTTCTAAAGGCCAGAAATCGCATTTTAAAGTTGTGATCCCAAATTAAACTCAGAATCGCCGAAAAACGCTTCTAAAGGACAGAAATCGCATTTTAACGTTGTGATCCCAAATTAAGCTCAGAATGGCCGAAAAACGCTTCTAAAGGCCAGAAATCGCATTTTAAAGTTGTGATCCCAAATTAAGCTCAGAATGGCCGAAAAACGCTTCTAAAGGCCAGAAATCGCATTTTAAAGTTGTGATCCCAAATTAAGCTCAGAATGGCCGAAAAACGCTTCTAAAGGCCAGAAATCGCATTTTAAAGTTGTGATCCCAAATTAAGCTCAGAATGGCCGAAAAACGCTTCTAAAGGCCAGAAATCGCATTTTAAAGTTGTGATCCCAAATTAAGCTCAGAATGGCCGAAAAACGCTTCTAAAGGCCAGAAATCGCATTTTAAAGTTGTGATCCCAAATTAAACTCAGAATCGCCGAAAAACGCTTCTAAAGGACAGAAATCGCATTTTAAAGTTGTGATCCCAAATTAAGCTCAGAATGGCCGAAAAACGCTTCTAAAGGCCAGAAATCGCATTTTAAAGTTGTGATCCCAAATTAAGCTCAGAATGGCCGAAAAACGCTTCTAAAGGCCAGAAATCGCATTCTAAAGTTGTGATCCCAAATTAAGCTCCGAATGGCCGAAAAACGCTTCTAAAGGCCAGAAATCGCATTTTAAAGTTGTGATCCCAAATTAAGCTCAGAATGGCCGAAAAACGCTTCTAAAGGCCAGAAATCGCATTTTAAAGTTGTGATCCCAAATTAAACTCAGAATCGCCGAAAAACGCTTCTAAAGGACAGAAATCGCATTTTAAAGTTGTGATCCCAAATTAAGCTCAGAATGGCCGAAAAACGCTTCTAAAGGCCAGAAATCGCATTTTAAAGTTGTGATCCCAAATTAAGCTCAGAATGGCCGAAAAACGCTTCTAAAGGCCAGAAATCGCATTCTAAAGTTGTGATCCCAAATTAAGCTCCGAATGGCCGAAAAACGCTTCTAAAGGCCAGAAATCGCATTTTAAAGTTGTGATCCCAAATTAAGCTCAGAATGGCCGAAAAACGCTTCTAAAGGCCAGAAATCGCATTTTAAAGTTGTGATCCCAAATTAAGCTCAGAATGGCCGAAAAACGCTTCTAAAGGCCAGAAATCGCATTTTAAAGTTGTGATCCCAAATTAAGCTCAGAATGGCCGAAAAACGCTTCTAAAGGCCAGAAATCGCATTTTAAAGTTGTGATCCCAAATTAAGCTCAGAATGGCCGAAAAACGCTTCTAAAGGCCAGAAATCGCATTCTAAAGTTGTGATCCCAAATTAAGCTCCGAATGGCCGAAAAACGCTTCTAAAGGCCAGAAATCGCATTTTAAAGTTGTGATCCCAAATTAAGCTCAGAATGGCCGAAAAACGCTTCTAAAGGCCAGAAATCGCATTTTAAAGTTGTGATCCCAAATTAAACTCAGAATCGCCGAAAAACGCTTCTAAAGGACAGAAATCGCATTTTAAAGTTGTGATCCCAAATTAAGCTCAGAATGGCCGAAAAACGCTTCTAAAGGCCAGAAATCGCATTTTAAAGTTGTGATCCCAAATTAAGCTCAGAATGGCCGAAAAACGCTTCTAAAGGCCAGAAATCGCATTCTAAAGTTGTGATCCCAAATTAAGCTCCGAATGGCCGAAAAACGCTTCTAAAGGCCAGAAATCGCATTTTAAAGTTGTGATCCCAAATTAAGCTCAGAATGGCCGAAAAACGCTTCTAAAGGCCAGAAATCGCATTTTAAAGTTGTGATCCCAAATTAAGCTCAGAATGGCCGAAAAACGCTTCTAAAGGCCAGAAATCGCATTTTAAAGTTGTGATCCCAAATTAAGCTCAGAATGGCCGAAAAACGCTTCTAAAGGCCAGAAATCGCATTTTAAAGTTGTGATCCCAAATTAAGCTCAGAATGGCCGAAAAACGCTTCTAAAGGCCAGAAATCGCATTTTAAAGTTGTGATCCCAAATTAAGCTCAGAATGGCCGAAAAACGCTTCTAAAGGCCAGAAATCGCATTTTAAAGTTGTGATCCCAAATTAAGCTCAGAATGGCCGAAAAACGCTTCTAAAGGCCAGAAATCGCATTTTAAAGTTGTGATCCCAAATTAAGCTCAGAATGGCCGAAAAACGCTTCTAAAGGCCAGAAATCGCATTTTAAAGTTGTGATCCCAAATTAAGCTCAGAATGGCCGAAAAACGCTTCTAAAGGCCAGAAATCGCATTTTAAAGTTGTGATCCCAAATTAAGCTCAGAATGGCCGAAAAACGCTTCTAAAGGCCAGAAATCGCATTTTAAAGTTGTGATCCCAAATTAAGCTCAGAATGGCCGAAAAACGTTTCTAAAGGCCAGAAATCGCATTTTAAAGTTGTGATCCCAAATTAAGCTCAGAATGGCCGAAAAACGCTTCTAAAGGCCAGAAATCGCATTTTAAAATTGTGATCCCAAATTAAGCTCAGAATGGCCGAAAAACGTTTCTAAAGGCCAGAAAACACATTTTAAAATTGTGATCCCAAATTAAGCTCAGAATGGCCAAAAAACGCTTCTAAAGGCCAGAAATCGCATTTTAAAGTTGTGATCCCAAATTAAGCTCAGAATGGCCAAAAAACGCTTCTAAAGGCCAGAAATCGCATTTTAAAGTTGTGATCCCAAATTAAGCTCAGAATCGCCGAAAAACGCTTCTAAAGGCCAGAAATCGCATTTTAAAGTTGTGATCCCAAATTAAGCTCAGAATGGCCGAAAAACGCTTCTAAAGGCCAGAAAACACATTTTAAAATTGTGATCCCAAATTAAGCTCAGAATGGCCGAAAAACGCTTCTAAAGGCCAGAAAACACATTTTAAAATTGTGATCCCAAATTAAGCTCAGAATGGCCGAAAAACGCTTCTAAAGGCCAGAAATCGCATTTTAAAGTTGTGATCCCAAATTAAGCTCAGAATCGCCGAAAAACGCTTCTAAAGGCCAGAAATCGCATTTTAAAGTTGTGATCCCAAATTAAGCTCAGAATGGCCGAAAAACGCTTCTAAAGGCCAGAAATCGCATTTTAAAGTTGTGATCCCAAATTAAGCTCAGAATCGCCGAAAAAAGCTTCTAAAGGCCAGAAATCGCATTTTAAAGTTGTGATCCCAAATTAAGCTCAGAATGGCCGAAAAACGCTTCTAAAGGCCAGAAATCGCATTTTAAAGTTGTGATCCCAAATTAAGCTCAGAATGGCCGAAAAACGCTTCTAAAGGCCAGAAATCGCATTTTAAAGTTGTGATCCCAAATTAAGCTCAGAATCGCCGAAAAAAGCTTCTAAAGGCCAGAAATCGCATTTTAAAGTTGTGATCCCAAATTAAGCTCAGAATGGCCGAAAAACGCTTCTAAAGGCCAGAAATCGCATTTTAAAGTTGTGATCCCAAATTAAGCTCAGAATGGCCGAAAAACGCTTCTAAAGGCCAGAGATCGCATTTTAAAGTTGTGATCCCAAATTAAGCTCAGAATGGCCGAAAAACGTTTCTAAAGGCCAGAAATCGCATTTTAAAGTTGTGATCCCAAATTAAGCTCAGAATGGCCGAAAAACGCTTCTAAAGGCCAGAAATCGCATTTAAAAATTGTGATCCCAAATTAAGCTCAGAATGGCCGAAAAACGTTTCTAAAGGCCAGAAAACACATTTTAAAATTGTGATCCCAAATTAAGCTCAGAATGGCCAAAAAACGCTTCTAAAGGCCAGAAATCGCATTTTAAAGTTGTGATCCCAAATTAAGCTCAGAATGGCCAAAAAACGCTTCTAAAGGCCAGAAATCGCATTTTAAAGTTGTGATCCCAAATTAAGCTCAGAATCGCCGAAAAACGCTTCTTAAGGCCAGAAATCGCATTTTAAAGTTGTGATCCCAAATTAAGCTCAGAATGGCCGAAAAACGCTTCTAAAGGCCAGAAATCGCATTTTAAAGTTGTGATCCCAAATTAAGCTCAGAATGGCCGAAAAACGTTTCTAAAGGCCAGAAATCGCATTTTAAAGTTGTGATCCCAAATTAAGCTCAGAATGGCCGAAAAACGCTTCTAAAGGCCAGAAAACACATTTTAAAATTGTGATCCCAAATTAAGCTCAGAATGGCCGAAAAACGCTTCTAAAGGCCAGAAATCGCATTTTAAAGTTGTGATCCCAAATTAAGCTCAGAATCGCCGAAAAACGCTTCTAAAGGCCAGAAATCGCATTTTAAAGTTGTGATCCCAAATTAAGCTCAGAATGGCCGACAAACGGTTCTAAAGGCCAGAAATCGCATTTTAAAGTTGTGATCCCAAATTAAGCTCAGAATGGCCGAAAAACGCTTCTAAAGGCCAGAAAACACATTTTAAAATTGTGATCCCAAATTAAGCTCAGAATGGCCGAAAAACGCTTCTAAAGGCCAGAAATCGCATTTTAAAGTTGTGATCCCAAATTAAGCTCAGAATGGCCGAAAAACGCTTCTAAAGGCCAGAAATCGCATTTTAAAGTTGTGATCCCAAATTAAGCTCAGAATGGCCGAAAAACGCTTCTAAAGGCCAGAAAACACATTTTAAAATTGTGATCCCAAATTAAGCTCAGAATGGCCGAAAAACGCTTCTAAAGGCCAGAAATCGCATTTTAAAGTTGTGATCCCAAATTAAGCTCAGAATGGCCGAAAAACGCTTCTAAAGGCCAGAAATCGCATTTTAAAGTTGTGATCCCAAATTAAGCTCAGAATGGCCGAAAAACGCTTCTAAAGGCCAGAAATCGCATTTTAAAGTTGTGATCCCAAATTGAACTCAGAATCGCCGAAAAACGCTTCTAAAGGACAGAAATCGCATTTTAAAGTTGTGATCCCAAATTAAGCTCAGAATGGCCGAAAAACGCTTCTAAAGGCCAGAAATCGCATTTTAAAGTTGTGATCCCAAATTAAGCTCAGAATGGCCGAAAAAAGCTTCTAAAGGCCAGAAATCGCATTTTAAAGTTGTGATCCCAAATTAAGCTCAGAATGGCCGAAAAACGCTTCTAAAGGCCAGAAATCGCATTTTAAAGTTGTGATCCCAAATTAAGCTCAGAATGGCCGAAAAACGCTTCTAAAGGCCAGAAATCGCATTTTAAAGTTGTGATCCCAAATTAAACTCAGAATCGCCGAAAAACGCTTCTAAAGGACAGAAATCGCATTTTAAAGTTGTGATCCCAAATTAAGCTCAGAATGGCCGAAAAACGCTTCTAAAGGCCAGAAATCGCATTTTAAAGTTGTGATCCCAAATTAAGCTCAGAATGGCCGAAAAACGCTTCTAAAGGCCAGAAATCGCATTTTAAAGTTGTGATCCCAAATTAAACTCAGAATCGCCGAAAAACGCTTCTAAAGGACAGAAATCGCATTTTAAAGTTGTGATCCCAAATTAAGCTCAGAATGGCCGAAAAACGCTTCTAAAGGCCAGAAATCGCATTTTAAAGTTGTGATCCCAAATTAAGCTCAGAATGGCCGAAAAACGCTTCTAAAGGCCAGAAATCGCATTTTAAAGTTGTGATCCCAAATTAAGCTCAGAATGGCCGAAAAACGCTTCTAAAGGCCAGAAATCGCATTTTAAAGTTGTGATCCCAAATTAAACTCAGAATCGCCGAAAAACGCTTCTAAAGGACAGAAATCGCATTTTAAAGTTGTGATCCCAAATTAAGCTCAGAATCGCCGAAAAACGCTTCTAAAGGCCAGAAATCGCATTTTAAAGTTGTGATCCCAAATTAAGCTCAGAATGGCCGAAAAACGCTTCTAAAGGCCAGAAATCGCATTTTAAAGTTGTGATCCCAAATTAAGCTCAGAATGGCCGAAAAACGCTTCTAAAGGCCAGAAATCGCATTTTAAAGTTGTGATCCCAAATTAAGCTCAGAATGGCCGAAAAACGCTTCTAAAGGCCAGAAATCGCATTTTAAAGTTGTGATCCCAAATTAAACTCAGAATCGCCGAAAAACGCTTCTAAAGGACAGAAATCGCATTTTAAAGTTGTGATCCCAAATTAAGCTCAGAATGGCCGAAAAACGCTTCTAAAGGCCAGAAATCGCATTTTAAAGTTGTGATCCCAAATTAAGCTCAGAATGGCCGAAAAACGCTTCTAAAGGCCAGAAATCGCATTTTAAAGTTGTGATCCCAAATTAAACTCAGAATGGCCGAAAAACGCTTCTAAAGGCCAGAAATCGCATTTTAAAGTTGTGATCCCAAATTAAGCTCAGAATGGCCGAAAAACGCTTCTAAAGGCCAGAAATCGCATTTTAAAGTTGTGATCCCAAATTAAGCTCAGAATGGCCGAAAAACGCTTCTAAAGGCCAGAAATCGCATTTTAAAGTTGTGATCCCAAATTAAGCTCAGAATGGCCGAAAAACGCTTCTAAAGGCCAGAAATCGCATTTTAAAGTTGTGATCCCAAATTAAGCTCAGAATGGCCGAAAAACGCTTCTAAAGGCCAGAAATCGCATTTTAAAGTTGTGATCCCAAATTAAGCTCAGAATGGCCGAAAAACGCTTCTAAAGGCCAGAAAACACATTTTAAAATTGTGATCCCAAATTAAGCTCAGAATGGCCGAAAAACGCTTCTAAAGGCCAGAAATCGCATTTTAAAATTGTGATCCCAAATTAAGCTCAGAATGGCCGAAAAACGCTTCTAAAGGCCAGAAAACACATTTTAAAATTGTGATCCCAAATTAAGCTCAGAATGGCCGAAAAACGCTTCTAAAGGCCAGAAATCGCATTTTAAAGTTGTGATCCCAAATTAAGCTCAGAATCGCCGAAAAACGCTTCTAAAGGCCAGAAATCGCATTTTAAAGTTGTGATCCCAAATTAAGCTCAGAATGGCCGAAAAACGCTTCTAAAGGCCAGAAATCGCATTTTAAAGTTGTGATCCCAAATTAAGCTCAGAATGGCCGAAAAACGCTTCTAAAGGCCAGAAATCGCATTTTAAAGTTGTGATCCCAAATTAAGCTCAGAATGGCCGAAAAACGCTTCTAAAGGCCAGAAATCGCATTTTAAAGTTGTGATCCCAAATTAAGCTCAGAATGGCCGAAAAACGCTTCTAAAGGCCAGAAATCGCATTTTAAAGTTGTGATCCCAAATTAAGCTCAGAATGGCCGAAAAACGCTTCTAAAGGCCAGAAATCGCATTTTAAAGTTGTGATCCCAAATTAAGCTCAGAATGGCCGAAAAACGCTTCTAAAGGCCAGAAATCGCATTTTAAAGTTGTGATCCCAAATTAAGCTCAGAATGGCCGAAAAACGCTTCTAAAGGCCAGAAATCGCATTTTAAAATTGTGATCCCAAATTAAGCTCAGAATGGCCGAAAAACGTTTCTAAAGGCCAGAAAACACATTTTAAAATTGTGATCCCAAATTAAGCTCAGAATGGCCAAAAAACGCTTCTAAAGGCCAGAAATCGCATTTTAAAGTTGTGATCCCAAATTAAGCTCAGAATGGCCGAAAAACGCTTCTAAAGGCCAGAAATCGCATTTTAAAATTGTGATCCCAAATTAAGCTCAGAATGGCCGAAAAACGTTTCTAAAGGCCAGAAAACACATTTTAAAATTGTGATCCCAAATTAAGCTCAGAATGGCCAAAAAACGCTTCTAAAGGCCAGAAATCGCATTTTAAAGTTGTGATCCCAAATTAAGCTCAGAATCGCCGAAAAACGCTTCTAAAGGCCAGAAATCGCATTTTAAAGTTGTGATCCCAAATTAAGCTCAGAATGGCCGAAAAACGCTTCTAAAGGCCAGAAATCGCATTTTAAAGTTGTGATCCCAAATTAAGCTCAGAATGGCCGAAAAACGTTTCTAAAGGCCAGAAATCGCATTTTAAAGTTGTGATCCCAAATTAAGCTCAGAATGGCCAAAAAACGCTTCTAAAGGCCAGAAATCGCATTTTAAAGTTGTGATCCCAAATTAAGCTCAGAATGGCCGAAAAACGCTTCTAAAGGCCAGAAATCGCATTTTAAAATTGTGATCCCAAATTAAGCTCAGAATGGCCGAAAAACGTTTCTAAAGGCCAGAAAACACATTTTAAAATTGTGATCCCAAATTAAGCTCAGAATGGCCAAAAAACGCTTCTAAAGGCCAGAAATCGCATTTTAAAGTTGTGATCCCAAATTAAGCTCAGAATCGCCGAAAAACGCTTCTAAAGGCCAGAAATCGCATTTTAAAGTTGTGATCCCAAATTAAGCTCAGAATGGCCGAAAAACGCTTCTAAAGGCCAGAAATCGCATTTTAAAGTTGTGATCCCAAATTAAGCTCAGAATGGCCGAAAAACGTTTCTAAAGGCCAGAAATCGCATTTTAAAGTTGTGATCCCAAATTAAGCTCAGAATGGCCGAAAAACGCTTCTAAAGGCCAGAAAACACATTTTAAAATTGTGATCCCAAATTAAGCTCAGAATGGCCGAAAAACGCTTCTAAAGGCCAGAAATCGCATTTTAAAGTTGTGATCCCAAATTAAGCTCAGAATCGCCGAAAAACGCTTCTAAAGGCCAGAAATCGCATTTTAAAGTTGTGATCCCAAATTAAGCTCAGAATGGCCGAAAAACGCTTCTAAAGGCCAGAAATCGCATTTTAAAGTTGTGATCCCAAATTAAGCTCAGAAATCGCATTTTAAAGTTGTGATCCCAAATTAAGCTCAGAATGGCCGAAAAACGCTTCTAAAGGCCAGAAATCGCATTTTAAAGTTGTGATCCCAAATTAAGCTCAGAATGGCCGAAAAACGTTTCTTAAGGCCAGAAATCGCATTTTAAAGTTGTGATCCCAAATTAAGCTCAGAATCGCCGAAAAACGCTTCTAAAGGCCAGAAATCGCATTTTAAAATTGTGATCCCAAATTAAGCTCAGAATGGCCGAAAAACGCTTCTAAAGGCCAGAAATCGCATTTTAAAGTTGTGATCCCAAATTAAGCTCAGAATGACCGAAAAACGCTTCTAAAGGCCAGAAATCGCATTTTAAAGTTGTGATCCCAAATGAGGCTCAGAATGGCCGAAAAACGCTTCTAAAGGCCAGAAATCGCATTTTAAAGTTGTGATCCCAAATTAAGCTCAGAATCGCCGAAAAACGCTTCTAAAGGCCAGAAATCGCATTTTAAAGTTGTGATCCCAAATTAAGCTCAGAATGGCCGAAAAACGCTTTTAAAGGCCAGAAATCGCATTTTAAAGTTGTGATCCCAAATTAAGCTCAGAATCGCCGAAAAACGCTTCTAAAGGCCAGAAAACACATTTTAAAATTGTGATCCCAAATTAAGCTCAGAATGGCCGAAAAACGCTTCTAAAGGCCAGAAATCGCATTTTAAAGTTGTGATCCCAAATTAAGCTCAGAATCGCCGAAAAACGTTTCTAAAGGCCAGAAATCGCATTTTAAAGTTGTGATCCCAAATTAAGCTCAGAATGGCCGAAAAACGCTTCTAAAGGCCAGAAAACACATTTTAAAATTGTGATCCCAAATTAAGCTCAGAATGGCCGAAAAACGCTTCTAAAGGCCAGAAATCGCATTTTAAAGTTGTGATCCCAAATTAAGCTCAGAATCGCCGAAAAACGCTTCTAAAGGCCAGAAATCGCATTTTAAAGTTGTGATCCCAAATTAAGCTCAGAAATCGCATTTTAAAGTTGTGATCCCAAATTAAGCTCAGAATCGCCGAAAAACGCTTCTAAAGGCCAGAAATCGCATTTTAAAGTTGTGATCCCAAATTAAGCTCAGAAATCGCATTTTAAAGTTGTGATCCCAAATTAAGCTCAGAATGGCCGAAAAACGCTTCTAAAGGCCAGAAATCGCATTTTAAAGTTGTGATCCCAAATTAAGCTCAGAATGGCCGAAAAACGTTTCTTAAGGCCAGAAATCGCATTTTAAAGTTGTGATCCCAAATTAAGCTCAGAATCGCCGAAAAACGCTTCTAAAGGACAGAAATCGCATTTTAAAATTGTGATCCCAAATTAAGCTCAGAATGGCCGAAAAACGCTTCTAAAGGCCAGAAATCGCATTTTAAAGTTGTGATCCCAAATTAAGCTCAGAATGACCGAAAAACGCTTCTAAAGGCCAGAAATCGCATTTTAAAGTTGTGATCCCAAATGAGGCTCAGAATGGCCGAAAAACGCTTCTAAAGGCCAGAAATCGCATTTTAAAGTTGTGATCCCAAATTAAGCTCAGAATCGCCGAAAAACGCTTCTAAAGGCCAGAAATCGCATTTTAAAGTTGTGATCCCAAATTAAGCTCAGAATGGCCGAAAAACGCTTTTAAAGGCCAGAAATCGCATTTTAAAGTTGTGATCCCAAATTAAGCTCAGAATGGCCGAAAAACGCTTCTAAAGGCCAGAAAACACATTTTAAAATTGTGATCCCAAATTAAGTTCAGAATGGCCAAAAAACGCTTCTAAAGGCCAGAAATCGCATTTTAAAGTTGTGATCCCAAATTAAGCTCAGAATCGCCGAAAAACGCTTCTAAAGGCCAGAAATCGCATTTTAAAGTTGTGATCCCAAATTAAGCTCAGAATGGACGAAAAACGCTTCTAAAGGCCAGAAATCGCATTTTAAAGTTGTGATCCCAAATTAAGCTCAGAATGGCCGAAAAACGCTTCTAAAGGCCAGAAAACACATTTTAAAATTGTGATCCCAAATTAAGCTCAGAATGGCCAAAAAACGCTTCTAAAGGCCAGAAATCGCATTTTAAAGTTGTGATCCCAAATTAAGCTCAGAATCGCCGAAAAACGCTTCTAAAGGCCAGAAATCGCATTTTAAAGTTGTGATCCCAAATTAAGCTCAGAATGGCCGAAAAACGCTTCTAAAGGCCAGAAATCGCATTTTAAAGTTGTGATCCCAAATTAAGCTCAGAATGGCCGAAAAACGTTTCTAAAGGCCAGAAATCGCATTTTAAAGTTGTGATCCCAAATTAAGCTCAGAATGGCCGAAAAACGCTTCTAAAGGCCAGAAAACACATTTTAAAATTGTGATCCCAAATTAAGCTCAGAATGGCCGAAAAACGCTTCTAAAGGCCAGAAATCGCATTTTAAAGTTGTGATCCCAAATTAAGCTCAGAATGGCCGAAAAACGCTTCTAAAGGCCAGAAATCGCATTTTAAAGTTGTGATCCCAAATTAAGCTCAGAATGGCCGAAAAACGCTTCTAAAGGCCAGAAATCGCATTTTAAAGTTGTGATCCCAAATTAAACTCAGAATCGCCGAAAAACGCGTCTAAAGGACAGAAATCGCATTTTAAAGTTGTGATCCCAAATTAAACTCAGAATCGCCGAAAAACGCTTCTAAAGGACAGAAATCGCATTTTAAAGTTGTGATCCCAAATTAAGCTCAGAATGGCCGAAAAACGCTTCTAAAGGCCAGAAATCGCATTTTAAAGTTGTGATCCCAAATTAAGCTCAGAATGGCCGAAAAACGCTTCTAAAGGCCAGAAATCGCATTTTAAAGTTGTGATCCCAAATTAAACTCAGAATCGCCGAAAAACGCTTCTAAAGGACAGAAATCGCATTTTAAAGTTGTGATCCCAAATTAAGCTCAGAATGGCCGAAAAACGCTTCTAAAGGCCAGAAATCGCATTTTAAAGTTGTGATCCCAAATTAAGCTCAGAATGGCCGAAAAAAGCTTCTAAAGGCCAGAAATCGCATTTTAAAGTTGTGATCCCAAATTAAGCTCAGAATGGCCGAAAAACGCTTCTAAAGGCCAGAAATCGCATTTTAAAGTTGTGATCCCAAATTAAACTCAGAATCGCCGAAAAACGCTTCTAAAGGACAGAAATCGCATTTTAAAGTTGTGATCCCAAATTAAGCTCAGAATGGCCGAAAAACGCTTCTAAAGGCCAGAAATCGCATTTTAAAGTTGTGATCCCAAATTAAGCTCAGAATGGCCGAAAAACGCTTCTAAAGGACAGAAATCGCATTTTAAAGTTGTGATCCCAAATTAAGCTCAGAATGGCCGAAAAACGCTTCTAAAGGACAGAAATCGCATTTTAAAGTTGTGATCCCAAATTAAGCTCAGAATGGCCGAAAAACGCTTCTAAAGGCCAGAAATCGCATTTTAAAGTTGTGATCCCAAATTAAGCTCAGAATGGCCGAAAAACGCTTCTAAAGGCCAGAAATCGCATTTTAAAGTTGTGATCCCAAATTAAGCTCAGAATGGCCGAAAAACGCTTCTAAAGGCCAGAAATCGCATTTTAAAGTTGTGATCCCAAATTAAACTCAGAATCGCCGAAAAACGCTTCTAAAGGACAGAAATCGCATTTTAAAGTTGTGATCCCAAATTAAGCTCAGAATGGCCGAAAAACGCTTCTAAAGGCCAGAAATCGCATTTTAAAGTTGTGATCCCAAATTAAGCTCAGAATGGCCGAAAAACGCTTCTAAAGGCCAGAAATCGCATTTTAAAGTTGTGATCCCAAATTAAGCTCAGAATGGCCGAAAAACGCTTCTAAAGGACAGAAATCGCATTTTAAAGTTGTGATCCCAAATTAAGCTCAGAATGGCCGAAAAACGCTTCTAAATGCCAGAAATCGCATTTTAAAGTTGTGATCCCAAATTAAGCTCAGAATGGCCGAAAAACGCTTCTAAAGGCCAGAAATCGCATTTTAAAGTTGTGATCCCAAATTAAACTCAGAATCGCCGAAAAACGCTTCTAAAGGACAGAAATCGCATTTTAAAGTTGTGATCCCAAATTAAGCTCAGAATGGCCGAAAAACGCTTCTAAAGGCCAGAAATCGCATTTTAAAGTTGTGATCCCAAATTAAGCTCAGAATGGCCGAAAAACGCTTCTAAAGGCCAGAAATCGCATTTTAAAGTTGTGATCCCAAATTAAGCTCAGAATGGCCGAAAAACGCTTCTAAAGGCCAGAAATCGCATTTTAAAGTTGTGATCCCAAATTAAGCTCAGAATGGCCGAAAAACGCTTCTAAAGGCCAGAAATCGCATTTTAAAGTTGTGATCCCAAATTAAGCTCAGAATGGCCGAAAAACGCTTCTAAAGGCCAGAAATCGCATTTTAAAGTTGTGATCCCAAATTAAACTCAGAATCGCCGAAAAACGCTTCTAAAGGACAGAAATCGCATTTTAAAGTTGTGATCCCAAATTAAGCTCAGAATGGCCGAAAAACGCTTCTAAAGGCCAGAAATCGCATTTTAAAGTTGTGATCCCAAATTAAGCTCAGAATGGCCGAAAAACGCTTCTAAAGGCCAGAAATCGCATTTTAAAGTTGTGATCCCAAATTAAGCTCAGAATGGCCGAAAAACGCTTCTAAAGGCCAGAAATCGCATTTTAAAGTTGTGATCCCAAATTAAGCTCAGAATGGCCGAAAAATGCTTCTAAAGGCCAGAAATCGCATTTTAAAGTTGTGATCCCAAATTAAGCTCAGAATGGCCGAAAAACGCTTCTAAAGGCCAGAAATCGCATTTTAAAGTTGTGATCCCAAATTAAACTCAGAATCGCCGAAAAACGCTTCTAAAGGACAGAAATCGCATTTTAAAGTTGTGATCCCAAATTAAGCTCAGAATGGCCGAAAAACGCTTCTAAAGGCCAGAAATCGCATTTTAAAGTTGTGATCCCAAATTAAGCTCAGAATGGCCGAAAAACGCTTCTAAAGGCCAGAAATCGCATTTTAAAGTTGTGATCCCAAATTAAACTCAGAATGGCCGAAAAACGCTTCTAAAGGCCAGAAATCGCATTTTAAAGTTGTGATCCCAAATTAAGCTCAGAATGGCCGAAAAACGCTTCTAAAGGCCAGAAATCGCATTTTAAAGTTGTGATCCCAAATTAAACTCAGAATCGCCGAAAAACGCTTCTAAAGGACAGAAATCGCATTTTAAAGTTGTGATCCCAAATTAAGCTCAGAATGGCCGAAAAACGCTTCTAAAGGCCAGAAATCGCATTTTAAAGTTGTGATCCCAAATTAAGCTCAGAAATCGCATTTTAAAGTTGTGATCCCAAATTAAGCTCAGAATGGCCGAAAAACGCTTCTAAAGGCCAGAAATCGCATTTTAAAGTTGTGATCCCAAATTAAGCTCAGAATGGCCGAAAAACGCTTCTAAAGGCCAGAAATCGCATTTTAAAGTTGTGATCCCAAATTAAGCTCAGAATGGCCGAAAAACGCTTCTAAAGGCCAGAAAACACATTTTAAAATTGTGATCCCAAATTAAGTTCAGAATGGCCAAAAAACGCTTCTAAAGGCCAGAAATCGCATTTTAAAGTTGTGATCCCAAATTAAACTCAGAATCGCCGAAAAACGCTTCTAAAGGCCAGAAATCGCATTTTAAAGTTGTGATCCCAAATTAAGCTCAGAATCGCCGAAAAACGCTTCTAAAGGCCAGAAATCGCATTTTAAAGTTGTGATCCCAAATTAAGCTCAGAATGGCCGAAAAACGCTTCTAAAGGCCAGAAATCGCATTTTAAAGTTGTGATCCCAAATTAAGCTCAGAATGGCCGAAAAACGTTTCTAAAGGCCAGAAATCGCATTTTAAAGTTGTGATCCCAAATTAAGCTCAGAATGGCCGAAAAACGCTTCTAAAGGCCAGAAAACACATTTTAAAATTGTGATCCCAA
The DNA here is from genome assembly GCF_029784155.1 of Uranotaenia lowii. Taxonomy (NCBI): domain Eukaryota; kingdom Metazoa; phylum Arthropoda; class Insecta; order Diptera; family Culicidae; genus Uranotaenia; species Uranotaenia lowii. Next base: position 36,514 of record NW_026597399.1, on the reverse strand, counting down.
ATTAAGCTCAGAATGGCCGAAAAACGCTTCTAAAGGACAGAAATCGCATTTTAAAGTTGTGATCCCAAATTAAGCTCAGAATGGCCGAAAAACGCTTCTAAAGGCCAGAAATCGCATTTTAAAGTTGTGATCCCAAATTAAGCTCAGAATGGCCGAAAAACGCTTCTAAAGGCCAGAAATCGCATTTTAAAGTTGTGATCCCAAATTAAACTCAGAATCGCCGAAAAACGCTTCTAAAGGACAGAAATCGCATTTTAAAGTTGTGATCCCAAATTAAGCTCAGAATCGCCGAAAAACGCTTCTAAAGGCCAGAAATCGCATTTTAAAGTTGTGATCCCAAATTAAGCTCAGAATGGCCGAAAAACGCTTCTAAAGGCCAGAAATCGCATTTTAAAGTTGTGATCCCAAATTAAGCTCAGAATGGCCGAAAAACGCTTCTAAAGGCCAGAAATCGCATTTTAAAGTTGTGATCCCAAATTAAGCTCAGAATGGCCGAAAAATGCTTCTAAAGGCCAGAAATCGCATTTTAAAGTTGTGATCCCAAATTAAACTCAGAATCGCCGAAAAACGCTTCTAAAGGACAGAAATCGCATTTTAAAGTTGTGATCCCAAATTAAGCTCAGAATGGCCGAAAAACGCTTCTAAAGGCCAGAAATCGCATTTTAAAGTTGTGATCCCAAATTAAGCTCAGAATGGCCGAAAAACGCTTCTAAAGGCCAGAAATCGCATTTTAAAGTTGTGATCCCAAATTAAACTCAGAATGGCCGAAAAACGCTTCTAAAGGCCAGAAATCGCATTTTAAAGTTGTGATCCCAAATTAAGCTCAGAATGGCCGAAAAACGCTTCTAAAGGCCAGAAATCGCATTTTAAAGTTGTGATCCCAAATTAAACTCAGAATCGCCGAAAAACGCTTCTAAAGGACAGAAATCGCATTTTAAAGTTGTGATCCCAAATTAAGCTCAGAATGGCCGAAAAACGCTTCTAAAGGCCAGAAATCGCATTTTAAAGTTGTGATCCCAAATTAAGCTCAGAATGGCCGAAAAACGCTTCTAAAGGCCAGAAATCGCATTTTAAAGTTGTGATCCCAAATTAAACTCAGAATGGCCGAAAAACGCTTCTAAAGGCCAGAAATCGCATTTTAAAGTTGTGATCCCAAATTAAGCTCAGAATGGCCGAAAAACGCTTCTAAAGGCCAGAAATCGCATTTTAAAGTTGTGATCCCAAATTAAGCTCAGAATGGCCGAAAAACGCTTCTAAAGGCCAGAAATCGCATTTTAAAGTTGTGATCCCAAATTAAGCTCAGAATGGCCGAAAAATGCTTCTAAAGGCCAGAAATCGCATTTTAAAGTTGTGATCCCAAATTAAACTCAGAATCGCCGAAAAACGCTTCTAAAGGACAGAAATCGCATTTTAAAGTTGTGATCCCAAATTAAGCTCAGAATGGCCGAAAAACGCTTCTAAAGGCCAGAAATCGCATTTTAAAGTTGTGATCCCAAATTAAGCTCAGAATGGCCGAAAAACGCTTCTAAAGGCCAGAAATCGCATTTTAAAGTTGTGATCCCAAATTAAACTCAGAATGGCCGAAAAACGCTTCTAAAGGCCAGAAATCGCATTTTAAAGTTGTGATCCCAAATTAAGCTCAGAATGGCCGAAAAACGCTTCTAAAGGCCAGAAATCGCATTTTAAAGTTGTGATCCCAAATTAAACTCAGAATCGCCGAAAAACGCTTCTAAAGGACAGAAATCGCATTTTAAAGTTGTGATCCCAAATTAAGCTCAGAATGGCCGAAAAACGCTTCTAAAGGCCAGAAATCGCATTTTAAAGTTGTGATCCCAAATTAAGCTCAGAATGGCCGAAAAACGCTTCTAAAGGCCAGAAATCGCATTTTAAAGTTGTGATCCCAAATTAAACTCAGAATGGCCGAAAAACGCTTCTAAAGGCCAGAAATCGCATTTTAAAGTTGTGATCCCAAATTAAGCTCAGAATGGCCGAAAAACGCTTCTAAAGGCCAGAAATCGCATTTTAAAGTTGTGATCCCAAATTAAGCTCAGAATGGCCGAAAAACGCTTCTAAAGGCCAGAAATCGCATTTTAAAGTTGTGATCCCAAATTAAGCTCAGAATGGCCGAAAAACGCTTCTAAAGGCCAGAAAACACATTTTAAAATTGTGATCCCAAATTAAGTTCAGAATGGCCAAAAAACGCTTCTAAAGGCCAGAAATCGCATTTTAAAGTTGTGATCCCAAATTAAGCTCAGAATCGCCGAAAAACGCTTCTAAAGGCCAGAAATCGCATTTTAAAGTTGTGATCCCAAATTAAGCTCAGAATGGCCGAAAAACGCTTCTAAAGGCCAGAAATCGCATTTTAAAGTTGTGATCCCAAATTAAGCTCAGAATGGCCGAAAAACGTTTCTAAAGGCCAGAAATCGCATTTTAAAGTTGTGATCCCAAATTAAGCTCAGAATGGCCGAAAAACGCTTCTAAAGGCCAGAAATCGCATTTTAAAGTTGTGATCCCAAATTAAGCTCAGAATGGCCGAAAAACGCTTCTAAAGGCCAGAAAACACATTTTAAAATTGTGATCCCAAATTAAGCTCAGAATGGCCAAAAAACGCTTCTAAAGGCCAGAAATCGCATTTTAAAGTTGTGATCCCAAATTAAGCTCAGAATCGCCGAAAAACGCTTCTAAAGGCCAGAAATCGCATTTTAAAGTTGTGATCCCAAATTAAGCTCAGAATGGCCGAAAAACGTTTCTAAAGGCCAGAAATCGCATTTTAAAGTTGTGATCCCAAATTAAGCTCAGAATGGCCGAAAAACGCTTCTAAAGGCCAGAAAACACATTTTAAAATTGTGATCCCAAATTAAGCTCAGAATGGCCGAAAAACGCTTCTAAAGGCCAGAAATCGCATTTTAAAGTTGTGATCCCAAATTAAACTCAGAATGGCCGAAAAACGCTTCTAAAGGCCAGAAATCGCATTTTAAAGTTGTGATCCCAAATTAAGCTCAGAATGGCCGAAAAACGCTTCTAAAGGCCAGAAATCGCATTTTAAAGTTGTGATCCCAAATTAAACTCAGAATCGCCGAAAAACGCTTCTAAAGGACAGAAATCGCATTTTAAAGTTGTGATCCCAAATTAAGCTCAGAATGGCCGAAAAACGCTTCTAAAGGCCAGAAATCGCATTTTAAAGTTGTGATCCCAAATTAAGCTCAGAATGGCCGAAAAACGCTTCTAAAGGCCAGAAATCGCATTTTAAAGTTGTGATCCCAAATTAAACTCAGAATCGCCGAAAAACGCTTCTAAAGGACAGAAATCGCATTTTAAAGTTGTGATCCCAAATTAAACTCAGAATCGCCGAAAAACGCTTCTAAAGGACAGAAATCGCATTTTAAAGTTGTGATCCCAAATTAAGCTCAGAATGGCCGAAAAACGCTTCTAAAGGCCAGAAATCGCATTTTAAAGTTGTGATCCCAAATTAAGCTCAGAATGGCCGAAAAACGCTTCTAAAGGCCAGAAATCGCATTTTAAAGTTGTGATCCCAAATTAAACTCAGAATCGCCGAAAAACGCTTCTAAAGGACAGAAATCGCATTTTAAAGTTGTGATCCCAAATTAAGCTCAGAATGGCCGAAAAACGCTTCTAAAGGCCAGAAATCGCATTTTAAAGTTGTGATCCCAAATTAAGCTCAGAATGGCCGAAAAACGCTTCTAAAGGCCAGAAATCGCATTTTAAAGTTGTGATCCCAAATTAAGCTCAGAATGGCCGAAAAAAGCTTCTAAAGGCCAGAAATCGCATTTTAAAGTTGTGATCCCAAATTAAGCTCAGAATGGCCGAAAAACGCTTCTAAAGGCCAGAAATCGCATTTTAAAGTTGTGATCCCAAATTAAGCTCAGAATGGCCGAAAAACGCTTCTAAAGGCCAGAAATCGCATTTTAAAGTTGTGATCCCAAATTAAGCTCAGAATGGCCGAAAAACGCTTCTAAAGGCCAGAAATCGCATTTTAAAGTTGTGATCCCAAATTAAGCTCAGAATGGCCGAAAAACGCTTCTAAAGGCCAGAAATCGCATTTTAAAGTTGTGATCCCAAATTAAGCTCAGAATGGCCGAAAAACGCTTCTAAAGGACAGAAATCGCATTTTAAAGTTGTGATCCCAAATTAAGCTCAGAATGGCCGAAAAACGCTTCTAAAGGCCAGAAATCGCATTTTAAAGTTGTGATCCCAAATTAAGCTCAGAATGGCCGAAAAACGCTTCTAAAGGCCAGAAATCGCATTTTAAAGTTGTGATCCCAAATTAAACTCAGAATCGCCGAAAAACGCTTCTAAAGGACAGAAATCGCATTTTAAAGTTGTGATCCCAAATTAAGCTCAGAATGGCCGAAAAACGCTTCTAAAGGCCAGAAATCGCATTTTAAAGTTGTGATCCCAAATTAAGCTCAGAATGGCCGAAAAACGCTTCTAAAGGCCAGAAATCGCATTTTAAAGTTGTGATCCCAAATTAAACTCAGAATGGCCGAAAAACGCTTCTAAAGGCCAGAAATCGCATTTTAAAGTTGTGATCCCAAATTAAGCTCAGAATGGCCGAAAAACGCTTCTAAAGGCCAGAAATCGCATTTTAAAGTTGTGATCCCAAATTAAACTCAGAATCGCCGAAAAACGCTTCTAAAGGACAGAAATCGCATTTTAAAGTTGTGATCCCAAATTAAGCTCAGAATGGCCGAAAAACGCTTCTAAAGGCCAGAAATCGCATTTTAAAGTTGTGATCCCAAATTAAGCTCAGAATGGCCGAAAAACGCTTCTAAAGGCCAGAAATCGCATTTTAAAGTTGTGATCCCAAATTAAGCTCAGAATGGCCGAAAAACGCTTCTAAAGGCCAGAAAACACATTTTAAAATTGTGATCCCAAATTAAGCTCAGAATGGCCGAAAAACGCTTCTAAAGGCCAGAAATCGCATTTTAAAGTTGTGATCCCAAATTAAGCTCAGAATCGCCGAAAAACGCTTCTAAAGGCCAGAAATCGCATTTTAAAGTTGTGATCCCAAATTAAGCTCAGAATGGCCGAAAAACGCTTCTAAAGGCCAGAAATCGCATTTTAAAGTTGTGATCCCAAATTAAGCTCAGAATGGCCGAAAAACGCTTCTAAAGGCCAGAAATCGCATTTTAAAGTTGTGATCCCAAATTAAGCTCAGAATGGCCGAAAAACGCTTCTAAAGGCCAGAAATCGCATTTTAAAGTTGTGATCCCAAATGAGGCTCAGAATGGCCGAAAAACGCTTCTAAAGGCCAGAAATCGCATTTTAAAGTTGTGATCCCAAATTAAGCTCAGAATGGCCGAAAAACGCTTCTAAAGGCCAGAAATCGCATTTTAAAGTTGTGATCCCAAATTAAGCTCAGAATGGCCGAAAAACGTTTCTAAAGGCCAGAAATCGCATTTTAAAGTTGTGATCCCAAATTAAGCTCAGAATGGCCGAAAAACGCTTCTAAAGGCCAGAAATCGCATTTTAAAATTGTGATCCCAAATTAAGCTCAGAATGGCCGAAAAACGTTTCTAAAGGCCAGAAAACACATTTTAAAATTGTGATCCCAAATTAAGCTCAGAATGGCCAAAAAACGCTTCTAAAGGCCAGAAATCGCATTTTAAAGTTGTGATCCCAAATTAAGCTCAGAATGGCCAAAAAACGCTTCTAAAGGCAAGAAATCGCATTTTAAAGTTGTGATCCCAAATTAAGCTCAGAATCGCCGAAAAACGCTTCTAAAGGCCAGAAATCGCATTTTAAAGTTGTGATCCCAAATTAAGCTCAGAATGGCCGAAAAACGCTTCTAAAGGCCAGAAATCGCATTTTAAAATTGTGATCCCAAATTAAGCTCAGAATGGCCGAAAAACGCTTCTAAAGGCCAGAAAACACATTTTAAAATTGTGATCCCAAATTAAGTTCAGAATGGCCAAAAAACGCTTCTAAAGGCCAGAAATCGCATTTTAAAGTTGTGATCCCAAATTAAGCTCAGAATCGCCGAAAAACGCTTCTAAAGGCCAGAAATCGCATTTTAAAGTTGTGATCCCAAATTAAGCTCAGAATGGCCGAAAAACGCTTCTAAAGGCCAGAAATCGCATTTTAAAGTTGTGATCCCAAATTAAGCTCAGAATGGCCGAAAAACGCTTCTAAAGGCCAGAAATCGCATTTTAAAGTTGTGATCCCAAATTAAGCTCAGAATGGCCGAAAAACGTTTCTAAAGGCCAGAAATCGCAGTTTAAAGTTGTGATCCCAAATTAAGCTCAGAATGGCCGAAAAACGCTTCTAAAGGCCAGAAATCGCATTTTAAAGTTGTGATCCCAAATTAAGCTCAGAATCGCCGAAAAACGCTTCTAAAGGCCAGAAATCGCATTTTAAAGTTGTGATCCCAAATTAAGCTCAGAATGGCCGAAAAACGCTTCTAAAGGCCAGAAATCGCATTTTAAAATTGTGATCCCAAATTAAGCTCAGAATGGCCGAAAAACGCTTCTAAAGGCCAGAAAACACATTTTAAAATTGTGATCCCAAATTAAGTTCAGAATGGCCAAAAAACGCTTCTAAAGGCCAGAAATCGCATTTTAAAGTTGTGATCCCAAATTAAGCTCAGAATCGCCGAAAAACGCTTCTAAAGGCCAGAAATCGCATTTTAAAGTTGTGATCCCAAATTAAGCTCAGAATGGCCGAAAAACGCTTCTAAAGGCCAGAAATCGCATTTTAAAGTTGTGATCCCAAATTAAGCTCAGAATGGCCGAAAAACGTTTCTAAAGGCCAGAAATCGCATTTTAAAGTTGTGATCCCAAATTAAGCTCAGAATGGCCGAAAAACGCTTCTAAAGGCCAGAAAACACATTTTAAAATTGTGATCCCAAATTAAGCTCAGAATGGCCGAAAAACGCTTCTAAAGGCCAGAAATCGCATTTTAAAGTTGTGATCCCAAATTAAGCTCAGAATCGCCGAAAAACGCTTCTAAAGGCCAGAAATCGCATTTTAAAGTTGTGATCCCAAATTAAGCTCAGAAATCGCATTTTAAAGTTGTGATCCCAAATTAAGCTCAGAATGGCCGAAAAACGCTTCTAAAGGCCAGAAATCGCATTTTAAAGTTGTGATCCCAAATTAAGCTCAGAATGGCCGAAAAACGTTTCTTAAGGCCAGAAATCGCATTTTAAAGTTGTGATCCCAAATTAAGCTCAGAATCGCCGAAAAACGCTTCTAAAGGCCAGAAATCGCATTTTAAAATTGTGATCCCAAATTAAGCTCAGAATGGCCGAAAAACGCTTCTAAAGGCCAGAAATCGCATTTTAAAGTTGTGATCCCAAATTAAGCTCAGAATGACCGAAAAACGCTTCTAAAGGCCAGAAATCGCATTTTAAAGTTGTGATCCCAAATTAAGCTCAGAATCGCCGAAAAACGCTTCTAAAGGCCAGAAATCGCATTTTAAAGTTGTGATCCCAAATTAAGCTCAGAATGGCCGAAAAACGCTTCTAAAGGCCAGAAATCGCATTTTAAAGTTGTGATCCCAAATTAAGCTCAGAATGGCCGAAAAACGTTTCTTAAGGCCAGAAATCGCATTTTAAAGTTGTGATCCCAAATTAAGCTCAGAATCGCCGAAAAACGCTTCTAAAGGCCAGAAATCGCATTTTAAAATTGTGATCCCAAATTAAGCTCAGAATGGCCGAAAAACGCTTCTAAAGGCCAGAAATCGCATTTTAAAGTTGTGATCCCAAATTAAGCTCAGAATGACCGAAAAACGCTTCTAAAGGCCAGAAATCGCATTTTAAAGTTGTGATCCCAAATTAAGCTCAGAATGGCCGAAAAACGCTTCTAAAGGCCAGAAATCGCATTTTAAAGTTGTGATCCCAAATTAAGCTCAGAATGGCCGAAAAACGTTTCTAAAGGCCAGAAATCGCAGTTTAAAGTTGTGATCCCAAATTAAGCTCAGAATGGCCGAAAAACGCTTCTAAAGGCCAGAAATCGCATTTTAAAGTTGTGATCCCAAATTAAGCTCAGAATCGCCGAAAAACGCTTCTAAAGGCCAGAAATCGCATTTTAAAGTTGTGATCCCAAATTAAGCTCAGAATGGCCGAAAAACGCTTCTAAAGGCCAGAAATCGCATTTTAAAATTGTGATCCCAAATTAAGCTCAGAATGGCCGAAAAACGCTTCTAAAGGCCAGAAAACACATTTTAAAATTGTGATCCCAAATTAAGTTCAGAATGGCCAAAAAACGCTTCTAAAGGCCAGAAATCGCATTTTAAAGTTGTGATCCCAAATTAAGCTCAGAATCGCCGAAAAACGCTTCTAAAGGCCAGAAATCGCATTTTAAAGTTGTGATCCCAAATTAAGCTCAGAATGGCCGAAAAACGCTTCTAAAGGCCAGAAATCGCATTTTAAAGTTGTGATCCCAAATTAAGCTCAGAATGGCCGAAAAACGTTTCTAAAGGCCAGAAATCGCATTTTAAAGTTGTGATCCCAAATTAAGCTCAGAATGGCCGAAAAACGCTTCTAAAGGCCAGAAAACACATTTTAAAATTGTGATCCCAAATTAAGCTCAGAATGGCCGAAAAACGCTTCTAAAGGCCAGAAATCGCATTTTAAAGTTGTGATCCCAAATTAAGCTCAGAATCGCCGAAAAACGCTTCTAAAGGCCAGAAATCGCATTTTAAAGTTGTGATCCCAAATTAAGCTCAGAAATCGCATTTTAAAGTTGTGATCCCAAATTAAGCTCAGAATGGCCGAAAAACGCTTCTAAAGGCCAGAAATCGCATTTTAAAGTTGTGATCCCAAATTAAGCTCAGAATGGCCGAAAAACGTTTCTTAAGGCCAGAAATCGCATTTTAAAGTTGTGATCCCAAATTAAGCTCAGAATCGCCGAAAAACGCTTCTAAAGGCCAGAAATCGCATTTTAAAATTGTGATCCCAAATTAAGCTCAGAATGGCCGAAAAACGCTTCTAAAGGCCAGAAATCGCATTTTAAAGTTGTGATCCCAAATTAAGCTCAGAATGACCGAAAAACGCTTCTAAAGGCCAGAAATCGCATTTTAAAGTTGTGATCCCAAATTAAGCTCAGAATCGCCGAAAAACGCTTCTAAAGGCCAGAAATCGCATTTTAAAGTTGTGATCCCAAATTAAGCTCAGAATGGCCGAAAAACGCTTCTAAAGGCCAGAAATCGCATTTTAAAGTTGTGATCCCAAATTAAGCTCAGAATGGCCGAAAAACGTTTCTTAAGGCCAGAAATCGCATTTTAAAGTTGTGATCCCAAATTAAGCTCAGAATCGCCGAAAAACGCTTCTAAAGGCCAGAAATCGCATTTTAAAATTGTGATCCCAAATTAAGCTCAGAATGGCCGAAAAACGCTTCTAAAGGCCAGAAATCGCATTTTAAAGTTGTGATCCCAAATTAAGCTCAGAATGACCGAAAAACGCTTCTAAAGGCCAGAAATCGCATTTTAAAGTTGTGATCCCAAATGAGGCTCAGAATGGCCGAAAAACGCTTCTAAAGGCCAGAAATCGCATTTTAAAGTTGTGATCCCAAATTAAGCTCAGAATCGCCGAAAAACGCTTCTAAAGGCCAGAAATCGCATTTTAAAGTTGTGATCCCAAATTAAGCTCAGAATGGCCGAAAAACGCTTTTAAAGGCCAGAAATCGCATTTTAAAGTTGTGATCCCAAATTAAGCTCAGAATGGCCGAAAAACGCTTCTAAAGGCCAGAAAACACATTTTAAAATTGTGATCCCAAATTAAGTTCAGAATGGCCAAAAAACGCTTCTAAAGGCCAGAAATCGCATTTTAAAGTTGTGATCCCAAATTAAGCTCAGAATCGCCGAAAAACGCTTCTAAAGGCCAGAAATCGCATTTTAAAGTTGTGATCCCAAATTAAGCTCAGAATGGCCGAAAAACGCTTCTAAAGGCCAGAAATCGCATTTTAAAGTTGTGATCCCAAATTAAGCTCAGAATGGCCGAAAAACGTTTCTAAAGGCCAGAAATCGCATTTTAAAGTTGTGATCCCAAATTAAGCTCAGAATGGCCGAAAAACGCTTCTAAAGGCCAGAAATCGCATTTTAAAGTTGTGATCCCAAATTAAGCTCAGAATGGCCGAAAAACGTTTCTTAAGGCCAGAAATCGCATTTTAAAGTTGTGATCCCAAATTAAGCTCAGAATCGCCGAAAAACGCTTCTAAAGGCCAGAAATCGCATTTTAAAATTGTGATCCCAAATTAAGCTCAGAATGGCCGAAAAACGCTTCTAAAGGCCAGAAATCGCATTTTAAAGTTGTGATCCCAAATTAAGCTCAGAATGGCCGAAAAACGCTTCTAAAGGCCAGAAAACACATTTTAAAATTGTGATCCCAAATTAAGCTCAGAATGGCCGAAAAACGCTTCTAAAGGCCAGAAATCGCATTTTAAAGTTGTGATCCCAAATTAAGCTCAGAATGGCCGAAAAACGTTTCTAAAGGCCAGAAATCGCATTTTAAAGTTGTGATCCCAAATTAAGCTCAGAATGGCCGAAAAACGCTTCTAAAGGCCAGAAATCGCATTTTAAAGTTGTGATCCCAAATTAAGCTCAGAATGGCCGAAAAACGTTTCTTAAGGCCAGAAATCGCATTTTAAAGTTGTGATCCCAAATTAAGCTCAGAATCGCCGAAAAACGCTTCTAAAGGCCAGAAATCGCATTTTAAAATTGTGATCCCAAATTAAGCTCAGAATGGCCGAAAAACGCTTCTAAAGGCCAGAAATCGCATTTTAAAGTTGTGATCCCAAATTAAGCTCAGAATGGCCGAAAAACGCTTCTAAAGGCCAGAAAACACATTTTAAAATTGTGATCCCAAATTAAGCTCAGAATGGCCGAAAAACGCTTCTAAAGGCCAGAAATCGCATTTTAAAGTTGTGATCCCAAATTAAGCTCAGAATGGCCGAAAAACGTTTCTTAAGGCCAGAAATCGCATTTTAAAGTTGTGATCCCAAATTAAGCTCAGAATCGCCGAAAAACGCTTCTAAAGGCCAGAAATCGCATTTTAAAATTGTGATCCCAAATTAAGCTCAGAATGGCCGAAAAACGCTTCTAAAGGCCAGAAAACACATTTTAAAATTGTGATCCCAAATTAAGCTCAGAATGGCCGAAAAACGCTTCTAAAGGCCAGAAATCGCATTTTAAAGTTGTGATCCCAAATTAAGCTCAGAATCGCCGAAAAACGCTTCTAAAGGCCAGAAATCGCATTTTAAAGTTGTGATCCCAAATTAAGCTCAGAATGGCCGAAAAACGCTTCTAAAGGCCAGAAATCGCATTTTAAAGTTGTGATCCCAAATTAAGCTCAGAATGGCCGAAAAACGCTTCTAAAGGCCAGAAAACACATTTTAAAATTGTGATCCCAAATTAAGCTCAGAATGGCCGAAAAACGCTTCTAAAGGCCAGAAATCGCATTTTAAAGTTGTGATCCCAAATTAAGCTCAGAATGGCCGAAAAACGTTTCTTAAGGCCAGAAATCGCATTTTAAAGTTGTGATCCCAAATTAAGCTCAGAATCGCCGAAAAACGCTTCTAAAGGCCAGAAATCGCATTTTAAAATTGTGATCCCAAATTAAGCTCAGAATGGCCGAAAAACGCTTCTAAAGGCCAGAAATCGCATTTTAAAGTTGTGATCCCAAATTAAGCTCAGAATGGCCGAAAAACGTTTCTTAAGGCCAGAAATCGCATTTTAAAGTTGTGATCCCAAATTAAGCTCAGAATCGCCGAAAAACGCTTCTAAAGGCCAGAAATCGCATTTTAAAATTGTGATCCCAAATTAAGCTCAGAATGGCCGAAAAACGCTTCTAAAGGCCAGAAAACACATTTTAAAATTGTGATCCCAAATTAAGCTCAGAATGGCCAAAAAACGCTTCTAAAGGCCAGAAATCGCATTTTAAAGTTGTGATCCCAAATTAGGCTCAGAATCGCCGAAAAACGCTTCTAAAGGCCAGAAATCGCATTTTAAAGTTGTGATCCCAAATTAAGCTCAGAATGGCCGAAAAACGCTTCTAAAGGCCAGAAATCGCATTTTAAAGTTGTGATCCCAAATGAGGCTCAGAATGGCCGAAAAACGCTTCTAAAGGCCAGAAATCGCATTTTAAAGTTGTGATCCCAAATTAAGCTCAGAATGGCCAAAAAACGCTTCTAAAGGCCAGAAATCGCATTTTAAAGTTGTGATCCCAAATTAGGCTCAGAATCGCCGAAAAACGTTTCTAAAGGCCAGAAATCGCATTTTAAAGTTGTGATCCCAAATTAAGCTCAGAATGGCCAAAAAACGCTTCTAAAGGCCAGAAATCGCATTTTAAAGTTGTGATCCCAAATTAAGCTCAGAATGGCCGAAAAACGTTTCTAAAGGCCAGAAATCGCATTTTAAAGTTGTGATCCCAAATTAAGCTCAGAATGGCCGAAAAACGCTTCTAAAGGCCAGAAATCGCATTTTAAAGTTGTGATCCCAAATTAAGCTCAGAATGGCCGAAAAACGCTTCTAAAGGCCAGAAATCGCATTTTAAAGTTGTGATCCCAAATTAAGCTCAGAATGGCCAAAAAACGCTTCTAAAGGCCAGAAATCGCATTTTAAAGTTGTGATCCCAAATTAGGCTCAGAATCGCCGAAAAACGCTTCTAAAGGCCAGAAATCGCATTTTAAAGTTGTGATCCCAAATTAAGCTCAGAATGGCCGAAAAACGCTTCTAAAGGCCAGAAATCGCATTTTAAAGTTGTGATCCCAAATGAGGCTCAGAATGGCCGAAAAACGCTTCTAAAGGCCAGAAATCGCATTTTAAAGTTGTGATCCCAAATTAAGCTCAGAATGGCCGAAAAACGCTTCTAAAGGCCAGAAATCGCATTTTAAAGTTGTGATCCCAAATTAAGCTCAGAATGGCCAAAAAACGCTTCTAAAGGCCAGAAATCGCATTTTAAAGTTGTGATCCCAAATTAGGCTCAGAATCGCCGAAAAACGCTTCTAAAGGCCAGAAATCGCATTTTAAAGTTGTGATCCCAAATTAAGCTCAGAATGGCCGAAAAACGCTTCTAAAGGCCAGAAATCGCATTTTAAAGTTGTGATCCCAAATGAGGCTCAGAATGGCCGAAAAACGCTTCTAAAGGCCAGAAATCGCATTTTAAAGTTGTGATCCCAAATTAAGCTCAGAATGGCCAAAAAACGCTTCTAAAGGCCAGAAATCGCATTTTAAAGTTGTGATCCCAAATTAGGCTCAGAATCGCCGAAAAACGTTTCTAAAGGCCAGAAATCGCATTTTAAAGTTGTGATCCCAAATTAAGCTCAGAATGGCCAAAAAACGCTTCTAAAGGCCAGAAATCGCATTTTAAAGTTGTGATCCCAAATTAAGCTCAGAATGGCCGAAAAACGCTTCTAAAGGCCAGAAATCGCATTTTAAAGTTGTGATCCCAAATTAAGCTCAGAATCGCCGAAAAACGCTTCTAAAGGCCAGAAATCGCATTTTAAAGTTGTGATCCCAAATTAAGCTCAGAATGGCCGAAAAACGCTTCTAAAGGCCAGAAATCGCATTTTAAAGTTGTAATCCCAAATTAAGCTCAGAATGGCCGAAAAACGCTTCTAAAGGCCAGAAATCGCATTTTAAAGTTGTGATCCCAAATTAAGCTCAGAATGGCCAAAAAACGCTTCTAAAGGCCAGAAATCGCATTTTAAAGTTGTGATCCCAAATTAAGCTCAGAATGGCCGAAAAACGCTTCTAAAGGCCAGAAATCGCATTTTAAAGTTGTGATCCCAAATTAAGCCCAGAATGGCCGAAAAACGCTTCTAAAGGCCAGAAATCGCATTTTAAAGTTGTGATCCCAAATTAAGCTCAGAATGGCCGAAAAACGCTTCTAAAGGCCAGAAATCGCATTTTAAAGTTGTAATCCCAAATTAAGCTCAGAATGGCCGAAAAACGCTTCTAAAGGCCAGAAATCGCATTTTAAAGTTGTGATCCCAAATTAAGCTCAGAATGGCCGAAAAACGCTTCTAAAGGCCAGAAATCGCATTTTAAAGTTGTGATCCCAAATGAGGCTCAGAATGGCCGAAAAACGCTTCTAAAGGCCAGAAATCGCATTTTAAAGTTGTGATCCCAAATTAAGCTCAGAATGGCCAAAAAACGCTTCTAAAGGCCAGAAATCGCATTTTAAAGTTGTGATCCCAAATGAGGCTCAGAATGGCCGAAAAACGCTTCTAAAGGCCAGAAATCGCATTTTAAAGTTGTGATCCCAAATTAAGCTCAGAATCGCCGAAAAACGCTTCTAAAGGCCAGAAATCGCATTTTAAAGTTGTGATCCCAAATTAAGCTCAGAATGGCCGAAAAACGCTTCTAAAGGCCAGAAATCGCATTTTAAAGTTGTGATCCCAAATTAAGCTCAGAATGGCCGAAAAACGCTTCTAAAGGCCAGAAATCGCATTTTAAAGTTGTGATCCCAAATGAGGCTCAGAATGGCCGAAAAACGCTTCTAAAGGCCAGAAATCGCATTTTAAAGTTGTGATCCCAAATTAAGCTCAGAATGGCCAAAAAACGCTTCTAAAGGCCAGAAATCGCATTTTAAAGTTGTGATCCCAAATGAGGCTCAGAATGGCCGAAAAACGCTTCTAAAGGCCAGAAATCGCATTTTAAAGTTGTGATCCCAAATTAAGCTCAGAATCGCCGAAAAACGCTTCTAAAGGCCAGAAATCGCATTTTAAAGTTGTGATCCCAAATTAAGCTCAGAATGGCCGAAAAACGCTTCTAAAGGCCAGAAATCGCATTTTAAAGTTGTGATCCCAAATTAGGCTCAGAATGGCCGAAAAACGCTTCTAAAGGCCAGAAATCGCATTTTAAAGTTGTGATCCCAAATTAAGCTCAGAATGGCCGAAAAACGCTACTAAAGGCCAGAAATCGCATTTTAAAGTTATGATCCCAAATTAAGCTCAGAATGGCCGAAAAACGCTTCTAAAGGCCAGAAATCGCATTTTAAAGTTGTGATCCCAAATTAGGCTCAGAATGGCCGAAAAACGCTTCTAAAGGCCAGAAATCGCATTTTAAAGTTGTGATCCCAAATTAAGCCCAGAATGGCCGAAAAACGCTTCTAAAGGCCAGAAATCGCATTTTAAAGTTGTGATCCCAAATTAAGCTCAGAATGGCCGAAAAACGCTTCTAAAGGCCAGAAATCGCATTTTAAAGTTGTAATCCCAAATTAAGCTCAGAATGGCCGAAAAACGCTTCTAAAGGCCAGAAATCGCATTTTAAAGTTGTGATCCCAAATTAAGCTCAGAATGGCCGAAAAACGCTTCTAAAGGCCAGAAATCGCATTTTAAAGTTGTGATCCCAAATGAGGCTCAGAATGGCCGAAAAACGCTTCTAAAGGCCAGAAATCGCATTTTAAAGTTGTAATCCCAAATTAAGCTCAGAATGGCCGAAAAACGCTTCTAAAGGCCAGAAATCGCATTTTAAAGTTGTGATCCCAAATTAAGCTCAGAATCGCCGAAAAACGCTTCTAAAGGCCAGAAATCGCATTTTAAAGTTGTGATCCCAAATTAAGCTCAGAATGGCCGAAAAACGCTTCTAAAGGCCAGAAATCGCATTTTAAAGTTGTGATCCCAAATTAGGCTCAGAATGGCCGAAAAACGCTTCTAAAGGCCAGAAATCGCATTTTAAAGTTGTGATCCCAAATTAAGCTCAGAATGGCCGAAAAACGCTACTAAAGGCCAGAAATCGCATTTTAAAGTTATGATCCCAAATTAAGCTCAGAATGGCCGAAAAACGCTTCTAAAGGCCAGAAATCGCATTTTAAAGTTGTGATCCCAAATTAGGCTCAGAATGGCCGAAAAACGCTTCTAAAGGCCAGAAATCGCATTTTAAAGTTGTGATCCCAAATTAAGCCCAGAATGGCCGAAAAACGCTTCTAAAGGCCAGAAATCGCATTTTAAAGTTGTGATCCCAAATGAGGCTCAGAATGGCCGAAAAACGCTTCTAAAGGCCAGAAATCGCATTTTAAAGTTGTGATCCCAAATTAAGCTCAGAATGGCCAAAAAACGCTTCTAAAGGCCAGAAATCGCATTTTAAAGTTGTGATCCCAAATGAGGCTCAGAATGGCCGAAAAACGCTTCTAAAGGCCAGAAATCGCATTTTAAAGTTGTGATCCCAAATTAAGCTCAGAATCGCCGAAAAACGCTTCTAAAGGCCAGAAATCGCATTTTAAAGTTGTGATCCCAAATTAAGCTCAGAATGGCCGAAAAACGCTTCTAAAGGCCAGAAATCGCATTTTAAAGTTGTGATCCCAAATTAAGCTCAGAATGGCCGAAAAACGCTTCTAAAGGCCAGAAATCGCATTTTAAAGTTGTGATCCCAAATGAGGCTCAGAATGGCCGAAAAACGCTTCTAAAGGCCAGAAATCGCATTTTAAAGTTGTGATCCCAAATTAAGCTCAGAATGGCCAAAAAACGCTTCTAAAGGCCAGAAATCGCATTTTAAAGTTGTGATCCCAAATTAAGCTCAGAATGGCCGAAAAAACGCTTCTAAAGGCCAGAAATCGCATTTTAAAGTTGTGATCCCAAATTAAGCTCAGAATGGCCGAAAAACGCTACTAAAGGCCAGAAATCGCATTTTAAAGTTATGATCCCAAATTAAGCTCAGAATGGCCGAAAAACGCTTCTAAAGGCCAGAAATCGCATTTTAAAGTTGTGATCCCAAATTAAGCTCAGAATGGCCGAAAAACGCTTCTAAAGGCCAGAAATCGCATTTTAAAGTTGTGATCCCAAATTAAGCTCAGAATGGCCGAAAAACGCTTCTAAAGGCCAGAAATCGCATTTTAAAGTTGTGATCCCAAATTAAGCTCAGAATCGCCGAAAAACGCTTCTAAAGGCCAGAAATCGCATTTTAAAGTTGTGATCCCAAATTAAGCTCAGAATGGCCGAAAAACGCTTCTAAAGGCCAGAAATCGCATTTTAAAGTTGTGATCCCAAATTAAGCTCAGAATGGCCGAAAAACGCTTCTAAAGGCCAGAAATCGCATTTTAAAGTTGTAATCCCAAATTAAGCTCAGAATGGCCGAAAAACGCTTCTAAAGGCCAGAAATCGCATTTTAAAGTTGTGATTCCAAATTAAGCTCAGAATGGCCGAAAAACGCTTCTAAAGGACAGAAATCGCATTTTAAAGTTGTGATTCCAAATTAAGCTCAGAATGGCCGAAAAACGCTTCTAAAGGCCAGAAATCGCATTTTAAAGTTGTGATCCCAAATTAAGCTCAGAATGGCCGAAAAAACGCTTCTAAAGGCCAGAAATCGCATTTTAAAGTTGTGATCCCAAATTAAGCTCAGAATGGCCGAAAAACGCTTCTAAAGGCCAGAAATCGCATTTTAAAGTTGTGATCCCAAATTAGGCTCAGAATGGCCGAAAAACGCTTCTAAAGGCCAGAAATCGCATTTTAAAGTTGTGATCCCAAATTAAGCTCAGAATGGCCGAAAAACGCTACTAAAGGCCAGAAATCGCATTTTAAAGTTGTGATCCCAAATTAAGCTCAGAATGGCCGAAAAACGCTTCTAAAGGCCAGAAATCGCATTTTAAAGTTGTGATCCCAAATTAAGCTCAGAATGGCCGAAAAACGCTTCTAAAGGCCAGAAATCGCATTTTAAAGTTGTGATCCCAAATTAAGCTCAGAATGGCCGAAAAACGCTTCTAAAGGCCAGAAATCGCATTTTAAAGTTATGATCCCAAATGAGGCTCAGAATGGCCGAAAAACGCTTCTAAAGGCCAGAAATCGCATTTTAAAGTTGTGATCCCAAATTAGGCTCAGAATGGCCGAAAAACGCTACTAAAGGCCAGAAATCGCATTTTAAAGTTGTGATCCCAAATTAGGCTCAGAATGGCCGAAAAACGCTTCTAAAGGCCAGAAATCGCATTTTAAAGTTGTGATCCCAAATTAAGCTCAGAATGGCCGAAAAACGCTTCTAAAGGCCAGAAATCGCATTTTAAAGTTGTGATCCCAAATTAAGCTCAGAATGGCCGAAAAACGCTTCTAAAGGCCAGAAATCGCATTTTAAAGTTGTGATCCCAAATTAAGCTCAGAATCGCCGAAAAACGCTTCTAAAGGCCAGAAATCGCATTTTAAAGTTGTGATCCCAAATTAAGCTCAGAATGGCCGAAAAACGCTTCTAAAGGCCAGAAATCGCATTTTAAAGTTGTGATCCCAAATTAAGCTCAGAATGGCCGAAAAACGCTTCTAAAGGCCAGAAATCGCATTTTAAAGTTGTAATCCCAAATTAAGCTCAGAATGGCCGAAAAACGCTTCTAAAGGCCAGAAATCGCATTTTAAAGTTGTGATTCCAAATTAAGCTCAGAATGGCCGAAAAACGCTTCTAAAGGACAGAAATCGCATTTTAAAGTTGTGATTCCAAATTAAGCTCAGAATGGCCGAAAAACGCTTCTAAAGGCCAGAAATCGCATTTTAAAGTTGTGATCCCAAATTAAGCTCAGAATGGCCGAAAAACGCTTCTAAAGGCCAGAAATCGCATTTTAAAGTTGTGATCCCAAATTAGGCTCAGAATGGCCGAAAAACGCTTCTAAAGGCCAGAAATCGCATTTTAAAGTTGTGATCCCAAATTAAGCTCAGAATGGCCGAAAAACGCTACTAAAGGCCAGAAATCGCATTTTAAAGTTATGATCCCAAATTAAGCTCAGAATGGCCGAAAAACGCTTCTAAAGGCCAGAAATCGCATTTTAAAGTTGTGATCCCAAATTAAGCTCAGAATGGCCGAAAAACGCTTCTAAAGGCCAGAAATCGCATTTTAAAGTTGTGATCCCAAATTAGGCTCAGAATGGCCGAAAAACGCTTCTAAAGGCCAGAAATCGCATTTTAAAGTTGTGATCCCAAATTAAGCTCAGAATGGCCGAAAAACGCTTCTAAAGGCCAGAAATCGCATTTTAAAGTTGTGATCCCAAATTAAGCTCAGAATGGCCGAAAAACGCTTCTAAAGGCCAGAAATCGCATTTTAAAGTTGTGATCCCAAATTAAGCTCAGAATCGCCGAAAAACGCTTCTAAAGGCCAGAAATCGCATTTTAAAGTTGTGATCCCAAATTAGGCTCAGAATGGCCGAAAAACGCTTCTAAAGGCCAGAAATCGCATTTTAAAGTTGTGATCCCAAATTAGGCTCAGAATGGCCGAAAAACGCTTCTAAAGGCCAGAAATCGCATTTTAAAGTTGTGATCCCAAATTAAGCTCAGAATGGCCGAAAAACGCTTCTAAAGGCCAGAAATCGCATTTTAAAGTTGTGATCCCAAATTAAGCTCAGAATGGCCGAAAAACGCTTCTAAAGGCCAGAAATCGCATTTTAAAGTTGTGATCCCAAATTAAGCTCAGAATCGCCGAAAAACGCTTCTAAAGGCCAGAAATCGCATTTTAAAGTTGTGATCCCAAATTAAGCTCAGAATGGCCGAAAAACGCTTCTAAAGGCCAGAAATCGCATTTTAAAGTTGTGATCCCAAATTAAGCTCAGAATGGCCGAAAAACGCTTCTAAAGGCCAGAAATCGCATTTTAAAGTTGTAATCCCAAATTAAGCTCAGAATGGCCGAAAAACGCTTCTAAAGGCCAGAAATCGCATTTTAAAGTTGTGATTCCAAATTAAGCTCAGAATGGCCGAAAAACGCTTCTAAAGGACAGAAATCGCATTTTAAAGTTGTGATTCCAAATTAAGCTCAGAATGGCCGAAAAACGCTTCTAAAGGCCAGAAATCGCATTTTAAAGTTGTGATCCCAAATTAAGCTCAGAATGGCCGAAAAACGCTTCTAAAGGCCAGAAATCGCATTTTAAAGTTGTGATCCCAAATTAGGCTCAGAATGGCCGAAAAACGCTTCTAAAGGCCAGAAATCGCATTTTAAAGTTGTGATCCCAAATTAAGCCCAGAATGGCCGAAAAACGCTTCTAAAGGCCAGAAATCGCATTTTAAAGTTGTGATCCCAAATTAAGCTCAGAATGGCCGAAAAACGCTTCTAAAGGCCAGAAATCGCATTTTAAAGTTGTAATCCCAAATTAAGCTCAGAATGGCCGAAAAACGCTTCTAAAGGCCAGAAATCGCATTTTAAAGTTGTGATCCCAAATTAAGCTCAGAATGGCCGAAAAACGCTTCTAAAGGCCAGAAATCGCATTTTAAAGTTGTGATCCCAAATGAGGCTCAGAATGGCCGAAAAACGCTTCTAAAGGCCAGAAATCGCATTTTAAAGTTGTAATCCCAAATTAAGCTCAGAATGGCCGAAAAACGCTTCTAAAGGCCAGAAATCGCATTTTAAAGTTGTGATCCCAAATTAAGCTCAGAATCGCCGAAAAACGCTTCTAAAGGCCAGAAATCGCATTTTAAAGTTGTGATCCCAAATTAAGCTCAGAATGGCCGAAAAACGCTTCTAAAGGCCAGAAATCGCATTTTAAAGTTGTGATCCCAAATTAGGCTCAGAATGGCCGAAAAACGCTTCTAAAGGCCAGAAATCGCATTTTAAAGTTGTGATCCCAAATTAAGCTCAGAATGGCCGAAAAACGCTACTAAAGGCCAGAAATCGCATTTTAAAGTTATGATCCCAAATTAAGCTCAGAATGGCCGAAAAACGCTTCTAAAGGCCAGAAATCGCATTTTAAAGTTGTGATCCCAAATTAGGCTCAGAATGGCCGAAAAACGCTTCTAAAGGCCAGAAATCGCATTTTAAAGTTGTGATCCCAAATTAAGCCCAGAATGGCCGAAAAACGCTTCTAAAGGCCAGAAATCGCATTTTAAAGTTGTGATCCCAAATTAAGCTCAGAATGGCCGAAAAACGCTTCTAAAGGCCAGAAATCGCATTTTAAAGTTGTAATCCCAAATTAAGCTCAGAATGGCCGAAAAACGCTTCTAAAGGCCAGAAATCGCATTTTAAAGTTGTGATCCCAAATTAAGCTCAGAATGGCCGAAAAACGCTTCTAAAGGCCAGAAATCGCATTTTAAAGTTGTGATCCCAAATGAGGCTCAGAATGGCCGAAAAACGCTTCTAAAGGCCAGAAATCGCATTTTAAAGTTGTGATCCCAAATTAAGCTCAGAATGGCCAAAAAACGCTTCTAAAGGCCAGAAATCGCATTTTAAAGTTGTGATCCCAAATGAGGCTCAGAATGGCCGAAAAACGCTTCTAAAGGCCAGAAATCGCATTTTAAAGTTGTGATCCCAAATTAAGCTCAGAATCGCCGAAAAACGCTTCTAAAGGCCAGAAATCGCATTTTAAAGTTGTGATCCCAAATTAAGCTCAGAATGGCCGAAAAACGCTTCTAAAGGCCAGAAATCGCATTTTAAAGTTGTGATCCCAAATTAAGCTCAGAATGGCCGAAAAACGCTTCTAAAGGCCAGAAATCGCATTTTAAAGTTGTGATCCCAAATGAGGCTCAGAATGGCCGAAAAACGCTTCTAAAGGCCAGAAATCGCATTTTAAAGTTGTGATCCCAAATTAAGCTCAGAATGGCCAAAAAACGCTTCTAAAGGCCAGAAATCGCATTTTAAAGTTGTGATCCCAAATTAAGCTCAGAATGGCCGAAAAACGCTACTAAAGGCCAGAAATCGCAATTTAAAGTTATGATCCCAAATTAAGCTCAGAATGGCCGAAAAACGCTTCTAAAGGCCAGAAATCGCATTTTAAAGTTGTGATCCCAAATTAAGCTCAGAATGGCCGAAAAACGCTTCTAAAGGCCAGAAATCGCATTTTAAAGTTGTGATCCCAAATTAAGCTCAGAATGGCCGAAAAACGCTTCTAAAGGCCAGAAATCGCATTTTAAAGTTGTGATCCCAAATTAAGCTCAGAATCGCCGAAAAACGCTTCTAAAGGCCAGAAATCGCATTTTAAAGTTGTGATCCCAAATTAAGCTCAGAATGGCCGAAAAACGCTTCTAAAGGCCAGAAATCGCATTTTAAAGTTGTGATCCCAAATTAAGCTCAGAATGGCCGAAAAACGCTTCTAAAGGCCAGAAATCGCATTTTAAAGTTGTAATCCCAAATTAAGCTCAGAATGGCCGAAAAACGCTTCTAAAGGCCAGAAATCGCATTTTAAAGTTGTGATTCCAAATTAAGCTCAGAATGGCCGAAAAACGCTTCTAAAGGACAGAAATCGCATTTTAAAGTTGTGATTCCAAATTAAGCTCAGAATGGCCGAAAAACGCTTCTAAAGGCCAGAAATCGCATTTTAAAGTTGTGATCCCAAATTAAGCTCAGAATGGCCGAAAAACGCTTCTAAAGGCCAGAAATCGCATTTTAAAGTTGTGATCCCAAATTAAGCTCAGAATGGCCGAAAAACGCTTCTAAAGGCCAGAAATCGCATTTTAAAGTTGTGATCCCAAATTAGGCTCAGAATGGCCGAAAAACGCTTCTAAAGGCCAGAAATCGCATTTTAAAGTTGTGATCCCAAATTAAGCTCAGAATGGCCGAAAAACGCTACTAAAGGCCAGAAATCGCATTTTAAAGTTATGATCCCAAATTAAGCTCAGAATGGCCGAAAAACGCTTCTAAAGGCCAGAAATCGCATTTTAAAGTTGTGATCCCAAATTAAGCTCAGAATGGCCGAAAAACGCTTCTAAAGGCCAGAAATCGCATTTTAAAGTTGTGATCCCAAATTAAGCTCAGAATGGCCGAAAAACGCTTCTAAAGGCCAGAAATCGCATTTTAAAGTTATGATCCCAAATGAGGCTCAGAATGGCCGAAAAACGCTTCTAAAGGCCAGAAATCGCATTTTAAAGTTGTGATCCCAAATTAGGCTCAGAATGGCCGAAAAACGCTTCTAAAGGCCAGAAATCGCATTTTAAAGTTGTGATCCCAAATTAAGCTCAGAATGGCCGAAAAACGCTTCTAAAGGCCAGAAATCGCATTTTAAAGTTGTGATCCCAAATTAAGCTCAGAATCGCCGAAAAACGCTTCTAAAGGCCAGAAATCGCATTTTAAAGTTGTGATCCCAAATTAGGCTCAGAATGGCCGAAAAACGCTTCTAAAGGCCAGAAATCGCATTTTAAAGTTGTGATCCCAAATTAAGCTCAGAATGGCCGAAAAACGCTTCTAAAGGCCAGAAATCGCATTTTAAAGTTATGATCCCAAATGAGGCTCAGAATGGCCGAAAAACGCTTCTAAAGGCCAGAAATCGCATTTTAAAGTTGTGATCCCAAATTAGGCTCAGAATGGCCGAAAAACGCTTCTAAAGGCCAGAAATCGCATTTTAAAGTTGTGATCCCAAATTAAGCTCAGAATGGCCGAAAAACGCTTCTAAAGGCCAGAAATCGCATTTTAAAGTTGTGATCCCAAATTAAGCTCAGAATGGCCGAAAAACGCTTCTAAAGGCCAGAAATCGCATTTTAAAGTTGTGATCCCAAATTAAGCTCAGAATCGCCGAAAAACGCTTCTAAAGGCCAGAAATCGCATTTTAAAGTTGTGATCCCAAATTAGGCTCAGAATGGCCGAAAAACGCTTCTAAAGGCCAGAAATCGCATTTTAAAGTTGTGATCCCAAATTAAGCTCAGAATGGCCGAAAAACGCTACTAAAGGCCAGAAATCGCATTTTAAAGTTATGATCCCAAATTAAGCTCAGAATGGCCGAAAAACGCTTCTAAAGGCCAGAAATCGCATTTTAAAGTTGTGATCCCAAATTAAGCTCAGAATGGCCGAAAAACGCTTCTAAAGGCCAGAAATCGCATTTTAAAGTTGTGATCCCAAATTAAGCTCAGAATGGCCGAAAAACGCTTCTAAAGGCCAGAAATCGCATTTTAAAGTTATGATCCCAAATGAGGCTCAGAATGGCCGAAAAACGCTTCTAAAGGCCAGAAATCGCATTTTAAAGTTGTGATCCCAAATTAAGCTCAGAATGGCCGAAAAACGCTTCTAAAGGCCAGAAATCGCATTTTAAAGTTGTGATCCCAAATTAAGCTCAGAATGGCCGAAAAACGCTTCTAAAGGCCAGAAATCGCATTTTAAAGTTGTGATCCCAAATTAAGCTCAGAATGGCCGAAAAACGCTTCTAAAGGCCAGAAATCGCATTTTAAAGTTGTGATCCCAAATTAGGCTCAGAATGGCCGAAAAACGCTTCTAAAGGCCAGAAATCGCATTTTAAAGTTGTGATCCCAAATTAAGCTCAGAATGGCCGAAAAACGCTTCTAAAGGCCAGAAATCGCATTTTAAAGTTGTGATCCCAAATTAAGCTCAGAATGGCCGAAAAACGCTTCTAAAGGCCAGAAATCGCATTTTAAAGTTGTGATTCCAAATTAAGCTCAGAATGGCCGAAAAACGCTTCTAAAGGCCAGAAATCGCATTTTAAAGTTGTGATCCCAAATTAAGCTCAGAATGGCCGAAAAACGCTTCTAAAGGCCAGAAATCGCATTTTAAAGTTGTGATCCCAAATTAAGCTCAGAATGGCCGAAAAACGCTTCTAAAGGCCAGAAATCGCATTTTAAAGTTGTGATCCCAAATTAGGCTCAGAATGGCCGAAAAACGCTTCTAAAGGCCAGAAATCGCATTTTAAAGTTGTGATCCCAAATTAAGCTCAGAATGGCCGAAAAACGCTACTAAAGGCCAGAAATCGCATTGTAAAGTTATGATCCCAAATTAAGCTCAGAATGGCCGAAAAACGCTTCTAAAGGCCAGAAATCGCATTTTAAAGTTGTGATCCCAAATTAAGCTCAGAATGGCCGAAAAACGCTTCTAAAGGCCAGAAATCGCATTTTAAAGTTGTGATCCCAAATTAAGCTCAGAATGGCCGAAAAACGCTTCTAAAGGCCAGAAATCGCATTTTAAAGTTATGATCCCAAATGAGGCTCAGAATGGCCGAAAAACGCTTCTAAAGGCCAGAAATCGCATTTTAAAGTTGTGATCCCAAATTAGGCTCAGAATGGCCGAAAAACGCTTCTAAAGGCCAGAAATCGCATTTTAAAGTTGTGATCCCAAATTAAGCTCAGAATGGCCGAAAAACGCTTCTAAAGGCCAGAAATCGCATTTTAAAGTTGTGATCCCAAATTAAGCTCAGAATCGCCGAAAAACGCTTCTAAAGGCCAGAAATCGCATTTTAAAGTTGTGATCCCAAATTAGGCTCAGAATGGCCGAAAAACGCTTCTAAAGGCCAGAAATCGCATTTTAAAGTTGTGATCCCAAATTAAGCTCAGAATGGCCGAAAAACGCTTCTAAAGGCCAGAAATCGCATTTTAAAGTTGTGATCCCAAATTAAGCTCAGAATGGCCGAAAAACGCTTCTAAAGGCCAGAAATCGCATTTTAAAGTTGTAATCCCAAATTAAGCTCAGAATGGCCGAAAAACGCTTCTAAAGGCCAGAAATCGCATTTTAAAGTTGTGATCCCAAATTAAGCTCAGAATGGCCGAAAAACGCTTCTAAAGGCCAGAAATCGCATTTTAAAGTTGTGATCCCAAATGAGGCTCAGAATGGCCGAAAAACGCTTCTAAAGGCCAGAAATCGCATTTTAAAGTTGTGATCCCAAATTAAGCTCAGAATCGCCGAAAAACGCTTCTAAAGGCCAGAAATCGCATTTTAAAGTTGTGATCCCAAATTAAGCTCAGAATGGCCGAAAAACGCTTCTAAAGGCCAGAAATCGCATTTTAAAGTTGTGATCCCAAATTAAGCTCAGAATGGCCGAAAAACGCTTCTAAAGGCCAGAAATCGCATTTTAAAGTTATGATCCCAAATGAGGCTCAGAATGGCCGAAAAACGCTTCTAAAGGCCAGAAATCGCATTTTAAAGTTGTGATCCCAAATTAGGCTCAGAATGGCCGAAAAACGCTTCTAAAGGCCAGAAATCGCATTTTAAAGTTGTGATCCCAAATTAAGCTCAGAATGGCCGAAAAACGCTTCTAAAGGCCAGAAATCGCATTTTAAAGTTGTGATCCCAAATTAAGCTCAGAATGGCCGAAAAACGCTTCTAAAGGCCAGAAATCGCATTTTAAAGTTGTGATCCCAAATTAGGCTCAGAATGGCCGAAAAACGCTTCTAAAGGCCAGAAATCGCATTTTAAAGTTGTGATCCCAAATTAAGCTCAGAATGGCCGAAAAACGCTACTAAAGGCCAGAAATCGCATTTTAAAGTTATGATCCCAAATTAAGCTCAGAATGGCCGAAAAACGCTTCTAAAGGCCAGAAATCGCATTTTAAAGTTGTGATCCCAAATTAAGCTCAGAATGGCCGAAAAACGCTTCTAAAGGCCAGAAATCGCATTTTAAAGTTGTGATCCCAAATTAAGCTCAGAATGGCCGAAAAACGCTTCTAAAGGCCAGAAATCGCATTTTAAAGTTGTGATCCCAAATTAAGCTCAGAATGGCCGAAAAACGCTTCTAAAGGCCAGAAATCGCATTTTAAAGTTGTAATCCCAAATTAAGCTCAGAATGGCCGAAAAACGCTTCTAAAGGCCAGAAATCGCATTTTAAAGTTGTGATCCCAAATTAAGCTCAGAATGGCCGAAAAACGCTTCTAAAGGCCAGAAATCGCATTTTAAAGTTGTGATCCCAAATGAGGCTCAGAATGGCCGAAAAACGCTTCTAAAGGCCAGAAATCGCATTTTAAAGTTGTGATCCCAAATTAAGCTCAGAATCGCCGAAAAACGCTTCTAAAGGCCAGAAATCGCATTTTAAAGTTGTGATCCCAAATTAAGCTCAGAATGGCCGAAAAACGCTTCTAAAGGCCAGAAATCGCATTTTAAAGTTATGATCCCAAATGAGGCTCAGAATGGCCGAAAAACGCTTCTAAAGGCCAGAAATCGCATTTTAAAGTTGTGATCCCAAATTAGGCTCAGAATGGCCGAAAAACGCTTCTAAAGGCCAGAAATCGCATTTTAAAGTTGTGATCCCAAATTAAGCTCAGAATGGCCGAAAAACGCTTCTAAAGGCCAGAAATCGCATTTTAAAGTTGTGATCCCAAATTAAGCTCAGAATGGCCGAAAAACGCTTCTAAAGGCCAGAAATCGCATTTTAAAGTTGTAATCCCAAATTAAGCTCAGAATGGCCGAAAAACGCTTCTAAAGGCCAGAAATCGCATTTTAAAGTTGTGATCCCAAATTAAGCTCAGAATGGCCGAAAAACGCTTCTAAAGGCCAGAAATCGCATTTTAAAGTTGTGATCCCAAATGAGGCTCAGAATGGCCGAAAAACGCTTCTAAAGGCCAGAAATCGCATTTTAAAGTTGTGATCCCAAATTAAGCTCAGAATCGCCGAAAAACGCTTCTAAAGGCCAGAAATCGCATTTTAAAGTTGTGATCCCAAATTAAGCTCAGAATGGCCGAAAAACGCTTCTAAAGGCCAGAAATCGCATTTTAAAGTTGTGATCCCAAATTAAGCTCAGAATGGCCGAAAAACGCTTCTAAAGGCCAGAAATCGCATTTTAAAGTTATGATCCCAAATGAGGCTCAGAATGGCCGAAAAACGCTTCTAAAGGCCAGAAATCGCATTTTAAAGTTGTGATCCCAAATTAGGCTCAGAATGGCCGAAAAACGCTTCTAAAGGCCAGAAATCGCATTTTAAAGTTGTGATCCCAAATTAAGCTCAGAATGGCCGAAAAACGCTTCTAAAGGCCAGAAATCGCATTTTAAAGTTGTGATCCCAAATTAAGCTCAGAATGGCCGAAAAACGCTTCTAAAGGCCAGAAATCGCATTTTAAAGTTGTGATCCCAAATTAGGCTCAGAATGGCCGAAAAACGCTTCTAAAGGCCAGAAATCGCATTTTAAAGTTGTGATCCCAAATTAAGCTCAGAATGGCCGAAAAACGCTACTAAAGGCCAGAAATCGCATTTTAAAGTTATGATCCCAAATTAAGCTCAGAATGGCCGAAAAACGCTTCTAAAGGCCAGAAATCGCATTTTAAAGTTGTGATCCCAAATTAAGCTCAGAATGGCCGAAAAACGCTTCTAAAGGCCAGAAATCGCATTTTAAAGTTGTGATCCCAAATTAAGCTCAGAATGGCCGAAAAACGCTTCTAAAGGCCAGAAATCGCATTTTAAAGTTGTGATCCCAAATTAAGCTCAGAATGGCCGAAAAACGCTTCTAAAGGCCAGAAATCGCATTTTAAAGTTGTAATCCCAAATTAAGCTCAGAATGGCCGAAAAACGCTTCTAAAGGCCAGAAATCGCATTTTAAAGTTGTGATCCCAAATTAAGCTCAGAATGGCCGAAAAACGCTTCTAAAGGCCAGAAATCGCATTTTAAAGTTGTGATCCCAAATGAGGCTCAGAATGGCCGAAAAACGCTTCTAAAGGCCAGAAATCGCATTTTAAAGTTGTGATCCCAAATTAAGCTCAGAATCGCCGAAAAACGCTTCTAAAGGCCAGAAATCGCATTTTAAAGTTGTGATCCCAAATTAAGCTCAGAATGGCCGAAAAACGCTTCTAAAGGCCAGAAATCGCATTTTAAAGTTGTGATTCCAAATTAAGCTCAGAAAGGCCGAAACACGCTTCTAAAGGCCAGAAATCGCATTTTAAAGTTGTGATTCCAAATTAAGCTCAGAATGGCCGAAACACGCTTCTAAAGGCCAGAAATCGCATTTTAAAGTTGTGATTCCAAATTAAGCTCAGAATGGCCGAAAAACGCTTCTAAAGGCCAGAAATCGCATTTTAAAGTTGTGATTCCAAATTAAGCTCAGAATGGCCGAAACACGCTTCTAAAGGCCAGAAATCGCATTTTAAAGTTGTGATCCCAAATTAAGCTCAGAATGGCCGAAAAACGCTTCTAAAGGCCAGAAATCGCATTTTAAAGTTGTGATCCCAAATTAAGCTCAGAATGGCCGAAAAACGCTTCTAAAGGCCAGAAATCGCATTTTAAAGTTGTGATCCCAAATTAAGCTCAGAATGGCCGAAAAACGCTTCTAAAGGCCAGAAATCGCATTTTAAAGTTGTGATCCCAAATTAAGCTCAGAATGGCCGAAAAACGCTTCTAAAGGCCAGAAATCGCATTTTAAAGTTGTGCCCAACTCCCAAATTAAACTCAGAATCGCCGAAAAACGCTTCTAAAGGACAGAAATCGCATTTTAAAGTTGTGATCCCAAATTAAGCTCAGAATGGCCGAAAAACGCTTCTAAAGGCCAGAAATCGCATTTTAAAGTTGTGATCCCAAATTAAGCTCAGAATGGCCGAAAAACGCTTCTAAAGGCCAGAAATCGCATTTTAAAGTTGTGATCCCAAATTAAGCTCAGAATCGCCGAAAAACGCTTCTAAAGGACAGAAATCGCATTTTAAAGTTGTGATCCCAAATTAAGCTCAGAATGGCCGAAAAACGCTTCTAAAGGCCAGAAATCGCATTTTAAAGTTGTGATCCCAAATTAAGCTCAGAATGGCCGAAAAACGCTTCTAAAGGCCAGAAATCGCATTTTAAAGTTGTGATCCCAAATTAAGCTCAGAATGGCCGAAAAACGCTTCTAAAGGACAGAAATCGCATTTTAAAGTTGTGATCCCAAATTAAGCTCAGAATGGCCGAAAAACGCTTCTAAAGGCCAGAAATCGCATTTTAAAGTTGTGATCCCAATTAAGCTCAGAATGGCCGAAAAACGCTTCTAAAGGCCAGAAATCGCATTTTAAAGTTGTGATCCCAAATTAAACTCAGAATCGCCGAAAAACGCTTCTAAAGGACAGAAATCGCATTTTAAAGTTGTGATCCCAAATTAAGCTCAGAATGGCCGAAAAACGCTTCTAAAGGCCAGAAATCGCATTTTAAAGTTGTGATCCCAAATTAAGCTCAGAATGGCCGAAAAACGCTTCTAAAGGCCAGAAATCGCATTTTAAAGTTGTGATCCCAAATTAAACTCAGAATCGCCGAAAAACGCTTCTAAAGGACAGAAATCGCATTTTAAAGTTGTGATCCCAAATTAAGCTCAGAATGGCCGAAAAACGCTTCTAAAGGCCAGAAATCGCATTTTAAAGTTGTGATCCCAAATTAAGCTCAGAATGGCCGAAAAACGCTTCTAAAGGCCAGAAATCGCATTTTAAAGTTGTGATCCCAAATTAAGCTCAGAATGGCCGAAAAACGCTTCTAAAGGCCAGAAATCGCATTTTAAAGTTGTGATCCCAAATTAAGCTCAGAATCGCCGAAAAACGCTTCTAAAGGACAGAAATCGCATTTTAAAGTTGTGATCCCAAATTAAGCTCAGAATGGCCGAAAAACGCTTCTAAAGGCCAGAAATCGCATTTTAAAGTTGTGATCCCAAATTAAGCTCAGAATGGCCGAAAAACGCTTCTAAAGGCCAGAAATCGCATTTTAAAGTTGTGATCCCAAATTAAACTCAGAATCGCCGAAAAACGCTTCTAAAGGACAGAAATCGCATTTTAAAGTTGTGATCCCAAATTAAGCTCAGAATGGCCGAAAAACGCTTCTAAAGGCCAGAAATCGCATTTTAAAGTTGTGATCCCAAATTAAACTCAGAATCGCCGAAAAACGCTTCTAAAGGACAGAAATCGCATTTTAAAGTTGTGATCCCAAATTAAGCTCAGAATGGCCGAAAAACGCTTCTAAAGGCCAGAAAACACATTTTAAAGTTGTGATCCCAAATTAAGCTCAGAATGGCCGAAAAACGCTTCTAAAGGCCAGAAATCGCATTTTAAAGTTGTGATCCCAAATTAAGCTCAGAATGGCCGAAAAACGCTTCTAAAGGCCAGAAATCGCATTTTAAAGTTGTGATCCCAAATTAAGCTCAGAATGGCCGAAAAACGCTTCTAAAGGCCAGAAATCGCATTTTAAAGTTGTGCCCAACTCCCAAATTAAACTCAGAATCGCCGAAAAACGCTTCTAAAGGACAGAAATCGCATTTTAAAGTTGTGATCCCAAATTAAGCTCAGAATGGCCGAAAAACGCTTCTAAAGGCCAGAAATCGCATTTTAAAGTTGTGATCCCAAATTAAGCTCAGAATCGCCGAAAAACGCTTCTAAAGGACAGAAATCGCATTTTAAAGTTGTGATCCCAAATTAAGCTCAGAATGGCCGAAAAACGCTTCTAAAGGCCAGAAATCGCATTTTAAAGTTGTGATCCCAAATTAAGCTCAGAATGGCCGAAAAACGCTTCTAAAGGCCAGAAATCGCATTTTAAAGTTGTGATCCCAAATTAAACTCAGAATCGCCGAAAAACGCTTCTAAAGGACAGAAATCGCATTTTAAAGTTGTGATCCCAAATTAAGCTCAGAATGGCCGAAAAACGCTTCTAAAGGCCAGAAATCGCATTTTAAAGTTGTGATCCCAAATTAAGCTCAGAATGGCCGAAAAAACGCTTCTAAAGGCCAGAAATCGCATTTTAAAGTTGTGATCCCAAATTAAACTCAGAATCGCCGAAAAACGCTTCTAAAGGACAGAAATCGCATTTTAAAGTTGTGATCCCAAATTAAGCTCAGAATGGCCGAAAAACGCTTCTAAAGGCCAGAAATCGCATTTTAAAGTTGTGATCCCAAATTAAACTCAGAATCGCCGAAAAACGCTTCTAAAGGACAGAAATCGCATTTTAAAGTTGTGATCCCAAATTAAGCTCAGAATGGCCGAAAAACGCTTCTAAAGGCCAGAAAACACATTTTAAAGTTGTGATCCCAAATTAAGCTCAGAATGGCCGAAAAACGCTTCTAAAGGCCAGAAATCGCATTTTAAAGTTGTGATCCCAAATTAAGCTCAGAATGGCCGAAAAACGCTTCTAAAGGCCAGAAATCGCATTTTAAAGTTGTGATCCCAAATTAAGCTCAGAATGGCCGAAAAAACGCTTCTAAAGGCCAGAAATCGCATTTTAAAGTTGTGCCCAACTCCCAAATTAAACTCAGAATCGCCGAAAAACGCTTCTAAAGGACAGAAATCGCATTTTAAAGTTGTGATCCCAAATTAAGCTCAGAATGGCCGAAAAACGCTTCTAAAGGCCAGAAATCGCATTTTAAAGTTGTGATCCCAAATTAAGCTCAGAATGGCCGAAAAACGCTTCTAAAGGCCAGAAATCGCATTTTAAAGTTGTGATCCCAAATTAAGCTCAGAATGGCCGAAAAACGCTTCTAAAGGCCAGAAATCGCATTTAAAGTTGTGATCCCAAATTAAACTCAGAATCGCCGAAAAACGCTTCTAAAGGACAGAAATCGCATTTTAAAGTTGTGATCCCAAATTAAGCTCAGAATGGCCGAAAAACGCTTCTAAAGGCCAGAAATCGCATTTTAAAGTTGTGATCCCAAATTAAGCTCAGAATGGCCGAAAAACGCTTCTAAAGGCCAGAAATCGCATTTTAAAGTTGTGATCCCAAATTAAACTCAGAATCGCCGAAAAACGCTTCTAAAGGACAGAAATCGCATTTTAAAGTTGTGATCCCAAATTAAGCTCAGAATGGCCGAAAAACGCTTCTAAAGGCCAGAAATCGCATTTTAAAGTTGTGATCCCAAATTAAACTCAGAATCGCCGAAAAAACGCTTCTAAAGGACAGAAATCGCATTTTAAAGTTGTGATCCCAAATTAAGCTCAGAATGGCCGAAAAACGCTTCTAAAGGCCAGAAAACACATTTTAAAGTTGTGATCCCAAATTAAGCTCAGAATGGCCGAAAAACGCTTCTAAAGGCCAGAAATCGCATTTTAAAGTTGTGATCCCAAATAAAGCTCAGAATGGCCGAAAAAACGCTTCTAAAGGCCAGAAATCGCATTTTAAAGTTGTGATCCCAAATTAAGCTCAGAATGGCCGAAAAACGCTTCTAAAGGCCAGAAATCGCATTTTAAAGTTGTGCCCAACTCCCAAATTAAACTCAGAATCGCCGAAAAACGCTTCTAAAGGACAGAAATCGCATTTTAAAGTTGTGATCCCAAATTAAGCTCAGAATGGCCGAAAAACGCTTCTAAAGGCCAGAAATCGCATTTTAAAGTTGTGATCCCAAATTAAGCTCAGAATCGCCGAAAAACGCTTCTAAAGGACAGAAATCGCATTTTAAAGTTGTGATCCCAAATTAAGCTCAGAATGGCCGAAAAAACGCTTCTAAAGGCCAGAAATCGCATTTTAAAGTTGTGATCCCAAATTAAGCTCAGAATCGCCGAAAAACGCTTCTAAAGGACAGAAATCGCATTTTAAAGTTGTGATCCCAAATTAAGCTCAGAATGGCCGAAAAACGCTTCTAAAGGCCAGAAATCGCATTTTAAAGTTGTGATCCCAAATTAAGCTCAGAATGGCCGAAAAACGCTTCTAAAGGCCAGAAATCGCATTTTAAAGTTGTGATCCCAAATTAAGCTCAGAATCGCCGAAAAACGCTTCTAAAGGACAGAAATCGCATTTTAAAGTTGTGATCCCAAATAAAGCTCAGAATGGCCGAAAAACGCTTCTAAAGGCCAGAAATCGCATTTTAAAGTTGTGATCCCAAATTAAGCTCAGAATGGCCGAAAAACGCTTCTAAAGGCCAGAAATCGCATTTTAAAGTTGTGATCCCAAATTAAACTCAGAATCGCCGAAAAACGCTTCTAAAGGACAGAAATCGCATTTTAAAGTTGTGATCCCAAATTAAGCTCAGAATGGCCGAAAAACGCTTCTAAAGGCCAGAAATCGCATTTTAAAGTTGTGATCCCAAATTAAGCTCAGAATGGCCGAAAAACGTTTCTAAAGGCCAGAAATCGCATTTTAAAGTTGTGATCCCAAATTAAGCTCAGAATGGCCGAAAAACGCTTCTAAAGGCCAGAAATCGCATTTTAAAGTTGTGATCCCAAATTAAACTCAGAATCGCCGAAAAACGCTTCTAAAGGACAGAAATCGCATTTTAAAGTTGTGATCCCAAATTAAGCTCAGAATGGCCGAAAAACGCTTCTAAAGGCCAGAAATCGCATTTTAAAGTTGTGATCCAAATTAAGCTCAGAATGGCCGAAAAACGCTTCTAAAGGCCAGAAATCGCATTTTAAAGTTGTGATCCCAAATTAAACTCAGAATCGCCGAAAAACGCTTCTAAAGGACAGAAATCGCATTTTAAAGTTGTGATCCCAAATTAAGCTCAGAATGGCCGAAAAACGCTTCTAAAGGCCAGAAATCGCATTTAAAGTTGTGATCCCAAATTAAGCTCAGAATGGCCGAAAAAACGCTTCTAAAGGCCAGAAATCGCATTTTAAAGTTGTGATCCCAAATTAAACTCAGAATCGCCGAAAAAACGCTTCTAAAGGACAGAAATCGCATTTTAAAGTTGTGATCCCAAATTAAGCTCAGAATGGCCGAAAAACGCTTCTAAAGGCCAGAAATCGCATTTTAAAGTTGTGATCCCAAATTAAACTCAGAATCGCCGAAAAACGCTTCTAAAGGACAGAAATCGCATTTTAAAGTTGTGATCCCAAATTAAGCTCAGAATGGCCGAAAAACGC
Source organism: Uranotaenia lowii (assembly GCF_029784155.1). NCBI lineage: Eukaryota > Metazoa > Arthropoda > Insecta > Diptera > Culicidae > Uranotaenia > Uranotaenia lowii. The sequence continues at coordinate 2,248 of NW_026597399.1, read as the reverse complement.
TTCTAAAGGCCAGAAATCGCATTTTAAAGTTGTGATCCCAAATGAGGCTCAGAATGGCCGAAAAACGCTTCTAAAGGCCAGAAATCGCATTTTAAAGTTGTGATCCCAAATTAAGCTCAGAATCGCCGAAAAACGCTTCTAAAGGACAGAAATCGCATTTTAAAGTTGTGATCCCAAATTAAGCTCAGAATGGCCGAAAAACGCTTCTAAAGGCCAGAAATCGCATTTTAAAGTTGTGATCCCAAATTAAGCTCAGAATGGCCGAAAAACGCTTCTAAAGGCCAGAAATCGCATTTTAAAGTTGTGATCCCAAATTAAAGCTCAGAATCGCCGAAAAACGCTTCTAAAGGACAGAAATCGCATTTTAAAGTTGTGATCCCAAATTAAGCTCAGAATGGCCGAAAAACGCTTCTAAAGGCCAGAAATCGCATTTTAAAGTTGTGATCCCAAATTAAGCTCAGAATGGCCGAAAAACGCTTCTAAAGGCCAGAAATCGCATTTTAAAGTTGTGATCCCAAATTAAACTCAGAATCGCCGAAAAACGCTTCTAAAGGACAGAAATCGCATTTTAAAGTTGTGATCCCAAATTAAGCTCAGAATGGCCGAAAAACGCTTCTAAAGGCCAGAAATCGCATTTTAAAGTTGTGATCCCAAATTAAGCTCAGAATGGCCGAAAAACGCTTCTAAAGGCCAGAAATCGCATTTTAAAGTTGTGATCCCAAATTAACTCAGAATCGCCGAAAAACGCTTCTAAAGGACAGAAATCGCATTTTAAAGTTGTGATCCCAAATTAAGCTCAGAATGGCCGAAAAACGCTTCTAAAGGCCAGAAATCGCATTTTAAAGTTGTGATCCCAAATTAAGCTCAGAATGGCCGAAAAACGCTTCTAAAGGCCAGAAATCGCATTTTAAAGTTGTGATCCCAAATTAAGCTCAGAATCGACGAAAAACGCTTCTAAAGGACAGAAATCGCATTTTAAAGTTGTGATCCCAAATTAAGCTCAGAATGGCCGAAAAACGCTTCTAAAGGCCAGAAATCGCATTTTAAAGTTGTGATCCCAAATTAAGCTCAGAATGGCCGAAAAACGCTTCTAAAGGCCAGAAATCGCATTTTAAAGTTGTGATCCCAAATTAAACTCAGAATCGCCGAAAAACGCTTCTAAAGGACAGAAATCGCATTTTAAAGTTGTGATCCCAAATTAAGCTCAGAATGGCCGAAAAACGCTTCTAAAGGCCAGAAATCGCATTTTAAAGTTGTGATCCCAAATTAAGCTCAGAATGGCCGAAAAACGCTTCTAAAGGCCAGAAATCGCATTTTAAAGTTGTGATCCCAAATTAAGCTCAGAATCGCCGAAAAACGCTTCTAAAGGACAGAAATCGCATTTTAAAGTTGTGATCCCAAATTAAGCTCAGAATGGCCGAAAAAACGCTTCTAAAGGCCAGAAATCGCATTTTAAAGTTGTGATCCCAAATTAAGCTCAGAATGGCCGAAAAACGCTTCTAAAGGCCAGAAATCGCATTTTAAAGTTGTGATCTCAAATTAAACTCAGAATCGCCGAAAAACGCTTCTAAAGGACAGAAATCGCATTTTAAAGTTGTGATCCCAAATTAAGCTCAGAATGGCCGAAAACGCTTCTAAAGGCCAGAAATCGCATTTTAAAGTTGTGATCCCAAATTAAGCTCAGAATGGCCGAAAAACGCTTCTAAAGGCTAGAAATCGCATTTTAAAGTTGTGATCCCAAATTAAGCTCAGAATGGCCGAAAAACGCTTCTAAAGGCCAGAAATCGCATTTTAAAGTTGTGATCCCAAATTAAGCTCAGAATGGCCGAAAAAACGCTTCTAAAGGCCAGAAATCGCATTTTAAAGTTGTGATCCCAAATTAAGCTCAGAATGGCCGAAAAACGCTTCTAAAGGCCAGAAATCGCATTTTAAAGTTGTGATCCCAAATTAAGCTCAGAATGGCCGAAAAACGCTTCTAAAGGCCAGAAATCGCATTTTAAAGTTGTGATCCCAAATTAGGCTCAGAATGGCCGAAAAACGCTTCTAAAGGCCAGAAATCGCATTTTAAAGTTGTGATCCCAAATTAAGCTCAGAATGGCCGAAAAACGCTTCTAAAGGCCAGAAATCGCATTTTAAAGTTGTGATCCCAAATTAGGCTCAGAATGGCCGAAAAACGCTTCTAAAGGCCAGAAATCGCATTTTAAAGTTGTGATCCCAAATTAGCTCAGAATGGCCGAAAAACGCTTCA